>NW_026926504.1:52500-278237 GCF_032062105.1 Saccostrea cuccullata | reverse complement strand
ATTTTAAAAAATTTAAATAGTACGTTATTACTCCAATCAACTATGTCCCCAAGTGGTTGTAACAGCCCCCCTGCCCCCCCTCTTCATAGTATTTATAATTTAATAATGCATTGTTTGTATTGAACATACTTCTTAGAATAGTATATTTTCTGGAGAACTCGCTAAATTGTTTCAAAATCAGTCAAATAGCTTAATTTTAAGTTTAAGCCCAAACTTATGCCTACCCATGAGTAGACGTAAAATTTTGACCTAAATTTAGTCAGGTGTAACAATACGCTCTTTAATGAAACGGAAATCTTCGTGCTAGTCCCGACTTTACACCGGCGTAGCGCTACGACCGGGCGTACTGCCTTTGATGAAACGGGCCCCAGGTGTCATTTTCCTCGTCTATTTTTACGTAGTGAAAATCTCTCTAAAACTTGCTCATGTCAATGATGGTATCTAGATGTGTTTATGCTAATTTTTCTTCTCTGCCTTCTCTACACTGACAAATTATCTTTTCCTTTCATATTTCAACTACTTTTATTGCCGATTTTTCTCCATTCTTCATATGGCTCTTTTGCTATAAATAGTGGCACACGACTTTTAATACAGACGGGAAAGAACTTTTTGACCCAAATTCTAGCTGAGTAAAAATACATGAAAATACTTTTATTAACACCCAAAAATCAAATAAAAAACCCCGAGGCGGGACACTTTGAGAGGGGCGGGCGGGGATGAGAATCTAAAGATGAATTTTATCTGGCCTAAGACAGACCATTTCTAGGGAGAATTCACAATGATGACCTTATTGTTTCTAATTAAAGAGTTCTAAAATATAAAACTCCTGTGACACAAAAATTCAATTTTCATGTTCTTATTTTCCAATAACCTTGATTAAAGTCTCAGTTTAGTTAAACTCTCAGAATAATTGATGTAACGAAGGGGATCACATAGCTCAATAAGCATCAAGAAGTGATTGTTGAGATTCTTTTAATTTCTTACTTACATCAAACTCTTTTGGAGAAAACATGTTTTTCAAGATGACAACTTTTTCACATTTTTGTCTGGCATCAATTGGTCGCTCTGGTCGCCAGTCAAACAATCTGAAATACACAACAATTCAATCCTAAAATCTATCATTTAAACTACCGGTACTACATACACCAGCTATAAAAAAATAGATCCCCACCCCCCATTAATTGCCCATAAAATTTACACCTACCTGCTTAAATGGATAAACATCAAATTTTACGAATGTATAGGGACTGGAAGTCATGATAATGCTTCAGCAAGAGAATACATGTAACATTTAATCAGTAACCAAAAGTCTCTGTTGAGACTGTAGCTCTACTGCTTTGCACTTATAGCAAAGATAGAGAAAAGTAGCAGTTGGGACTTGAAACTTTAAAACAGCAATAAATAGAATGATCCTTGATTTAGTCTCTTTTTGTGGTAAGATTGCAATAAGACTATAACTGTAGGAGTAGATTTCAATAAAATTTTAATTTTAAAACAATAAAGACAATTATGTATCTCAGTGTTGTCTACTTGCATGCCATACTATATTATAATCAGACTAAAACTGTATTTGGAGTAGCATTTTAAAAGTATTTCACAGAAATTTCTATTTTTAGTAACAACTGCAACATCAGTTGTTAAAATCAAAAACCAATAAAAAGAATTATGTATCTCAGTGTAGTGTACTTGTATGCCAAGTTATATTGAAATCAGACTAAAACTGTAGGAGGAGTTGCAATTTTGAAAATATTTCATAGAAATTTCTATTTTTAGTAACCACGACAACACCATTCAATTGCAATTGATAGCTTTTAGCAGTTTGTATCAGCATAAGAAATTTGATAAAAATATCTTGTTTACTTTAAAACTAATGTAGACAATAATGTAAGAAAAGTGAGATCAAGGTCAAAGTAAAGGTAAAAAATGCTGAAGCTGTTGAAAAGCTTATATCAGTATGTATCAGCATTCGAAGTTTGATTATACAGTTACTTGAATGGTTTCTTAAAAACTAAGCTAAACACTTATTTAAAGACAAAAGAATACCTGTACTTATGCCCCCAATGGCTCGATCATACCCAAAACAGAACTTGACTTTTAATAAAATTCTATACCAATTTCATTTGAATACTGTAGAGTGACGTACTTTTTTTCCACGAGGTCATAATTCAGCAGAATCTCTATTCGTGTTCAATCCGCTGGTAGAAAATTACGCAGATATCTTAAGATTCTCCTTATATGCCTTGTATTTGCATTAAGTTCGATGGGACAAATTTCCGCGGAAATACATAGCGTAAATTAATACCACACGGAAAAAAAGTACTTCTACAGTATGTTTTATCTCTGCAAAGGAAATGAACAAAAATGGATGGTGGACCAACAGACCGACCCACCTACAGACAGACAGACAGAAAGACAGACAGCAGCAAAGCAATATGCCCTCCCTTCTTCAAAGGGGGCATAAAAATTAAAGTCAAAGGAAAGATCAATGTCAAACCAAAGGCCCAGGGGCCACATCGCTCACCCGAGCACAATAGCTAGGAAAAAGCACAAATAAGATCAGAGCTGAAAAGTTTAGTGAGGTGGGGGGGGGGGCTTGAATTTTAATACTACTTGAGAATGCCTTCATATCAATACAGCATATGACCCTTGTGAAAATAGGGGATCCCAAGATTTCCTGAATGGCTCAAGATATATCTTGAAAAATAATACTAGGATGGTATTGGAACAAGGATTTCTCAGGATTTCACAGAATCCTGGTAAAGCAAAATATCCTATTCCTGGGACCACAATTATCCTGACCTCAGGAATATTTCACATGTTTCATGGTAGCACAAATATCCTGGGATGTCTTGAGATTTCCTGGGATTACAATCCTGTCATCATCCTGGCCTCAGGAATTTGACTTTGTAGTGTAAAAATCCTGGGATATCTTGAGATATTCCTGAGATCGATCAACAATCCCCTTATTGTCACCTTATTGTCATAATGACCTCTAGGGTTTTGTCACTTCTTTCAAAAACAGGACGGATTAAGTTCTCAAAATGCATTTAAATATGGATCTTATTTGCATGATGCAAGGAGTGGTGGAAACACTGACTCCAGGGATGCTTTCTGTTATTAGGCCTGTAAAGAATTAAATTAAGATACTTTATTATTCTAAAACAATTAATCACAATAATGTTTATATTGATGGTCAAAATAAAAAAAGATAAATTTTTCATAGTTCAGTTGGTCATGAAAGACCATACAGTCAATAAAAAAAATCATATGCATCAATATTAAATTAGCAAATTACACTGAAAGAAATAATTAAAAGATAATATATAAAATACTGCACTGAGCTGTGTACTACGTAAATCTGGAAATTTTTGCTGTAGATAAATTTTTAGCAAATTTGCAAGTTCATTGCATTTGCAAAAATATTTTTCTTAAAAATAAATTACAAATAGGAAAAGTAGTGGTAATCTGCAAAATTTTGAAACGTAAAAATTAATAAACACCATTTGACCCGATTTCGCAAAATAAAATCGACGTAAAAATTTCGAGATTTACGGTATAATGATATACATTTGACCATATTTCCTAAAGGAAACTACAGAGAATTTGCAATAATTGTTTAGGAAAATGTTTGATCATATATTAAAAACTATATATACACATGTAAAACAATAATTACATGATATCATGATGTAATTCATGTACATATATTTTACACATGTATCATGTGTATTGTATTTACTGATAACATACTGTATTTATATTAAATTAAGTACTAATTTATAATTAACATACTGTCTATGTATATAATCATAGTAATCTAAAATGAGGGATGGAAGTACACATTTAAGCCCATGCACTTACCCTTTTCTTAGCATTCTTTAGTACCACCAGCAAATCTTTGAAATTTTCCTCTCACTGCATCCAGGTCATTCATATCTTCAATATTTCCCCATCTCATGGACATAGACACAATCAACTTTTAAATGTTGACATCTAGTTCAATATGGTGATGACATATTGTATTTCCCAAAGCATATTTCACTTTTTACTGTATAATTCTTTCATGTTCCTCACAAACATTTTGGTTTGCAATGAAATTTTGAACTGGTCTGAGAAGGCGCACAAATCCTGACTGGCTCTCCTCATTGGATGCTGTCTTAGTTTAAGCAACTGTGGGGGGACACAGCAGGTACGTTGTTTAGGTCAAGGAAAGCTTTTGCAAATTGATGGGATAAAGATTAGGTCAATAAATTAAAGAAACTCCTGCCCCAGGCCCCCATTCATTTGTGATGCTTTCATCAGAAAGAATTAACACTTAACACATGGGCAATTGTAATGAAGGGACCACATAGAGATATTGAGTCTTGACTTCAGGATATTCCAGGACTTGGAATGAACAGTTTGATCTCAAGATGGACTTATTTGATTCAGTTTGTTTTAGTTCAGAAAATATTAAAAGCCCTGAGATTTCCTTGTGTCAGGACTTGATCTCTTGTAAAAGTCCTGAAAAATCCTGGAAAGATCCTGTTCTGGTGAAGCGTTAACATAAAGTCCTGACATGTCCTGATAAAATCCTGAACCTGATATCAGGACATCTCAGGATATGACAATTGTCAGGAGCAAAAATTTCGGAGAGCAGGACATGTCAGGATATCTCAAGAAAATCCCAGGATATCCTGACTTCTCCTGACCCTCCAGGATTTATTTCTGCAAGGGGACTTTGCTGTTCTTGGTGAAAAGATTTTTTTAACACTTTCTTCCTATACATTACTTATTATTATAATTTGAATTTGATTCCCCATTGTTTCCCTCCCTACCCCCAAGGGCCATGATTTGAACAAATTTAAATCTTCAATACATGAGGAATCTTACAGGTCAATACATGTATGACTAAACATAGCTTTTCTGTTCTTGGGATTTTTCCCTTTATTTTTCCAAGTAAAAGTTTGATCCACCGTTGTGGCCCCACCCTACCCTTGGGGTTATGATTTGAACAAATTTATAATTAATTCTACACTACTTGAGAATGCTTCCATATAAATACTAGTATCCCTAATCATGGGTTTGCTATTCTTGAGAACATTTTTTAAAATATATTTTAAGGTAAAACTTAGATCCCCCATTGTGGCCCAACCCTATCCCCCAGGGTCACGATTTGAACAAACTAGAATCTACACTACCTGAGAATGATTCCATATAAATATCACTAATCATGGCTTTGAAGTACTTGATAAATATTCCTATGTAAAACTTCGATCAGCAATTTTGGCCCCATCCTACCCCGTGGGGTCATGATTTGAACAAACTTAAATCTACACTACCTGAGGATGATTTCACATGAGTTTCATCTTTCCTGTCTCAATAGTTCTTGAGAAGAAGATTTTTAAAGATTTTTCCTATATATCCTATGTAAAACTTTGGTCGGCCATTGTGGCCTACCCTACCCCAGGGGTCATGATTTTTAACAAACTAGAATCTACACTACCTGAGGTTGCTTCCATATAAATATCATCTATCATGGCTTTGAAGTACTTGAGAAGAAGATTTTAAAAGATTTCCCTATAGATTCCTAATGTAAAACTTTGATCAGCCATTTTGGCCCCATCCTACCCCCAGGGATCATGATTTGTACAAACTTGAATCTACACTACCTGAGGATGATTCGACATGAGTTTCATCTTTCCTGTCACGATGGTTCTTGAGAAGAAGATTTTTAAACATTTTTCCTATATATTCCTATGTTAAACTTTGATCGGCCATTGTGGCCCCACCCTACCCCCGGGGTCACGATTTGAACAAACTTGAATGTACACTACCTGAGGATGATTTAACATAAGTATCACCTTTCCTATCCCTATGGATCTTGAGAAGAAGATTTTTAAACATTTTTCCTATATATTCCTATGTAAAACTTTGATCGGCCATTTTGGCCCCACCCTACCCCCAGGGGTCATGATTTGAACAAACTTGAATCTACACTACCTGAGGATGATCCTACATGAGTTTCATCTTTCCTGGCCCAATGGTTCTTGAAAAGAAGATTTTTTAAGAATGCCATTAATTTTTCACTAATTCATAATTATCTCCCCTTGGCAGAAGGCGTGGCCCTTTATTTGAACAAACTTGAATCCCCTTTACCCAAGGATACTTTGTAGCAAGTTTGGTTGAAATTGGTCCAGTGGTTTTTGAGAAGAAGATGAAAATGTGAAAAGTTTATGACAACGACAATGACGACGACAACGACAACCACAACGACAGACAACGGACAAACTTTGATCAGAAAAGCTCACTTGAGCATTCGGCTCAGGTGAGCTAAAAATGTTGGTGCAGTTGAATAGCTTACATTAACATATGAAGTTTGATTACACTATCTTGAATGGTATCTTTAAAACTGAGATAAAAACTCTCATCAATATCTATCAGTATATGAAGCTTGATAAAAATATCTTGAATAGTTTCTTTTGAAACTGAGATTTGAACTGAGTTAAACGCAAAGTGTGATGGAAGGAGGGAAGGACAGAAGTAAGGAAGATGGACATGACAAATACTATATGCCCAGGTCATATTCATGTCAGGGCATAAAAACTACATGTATGAGGGTTGTCCCATAAAGTCGTAGACCATGTTTACAACTTATTTAACATGCTACCAATACTAACCAAATTTTGCATAGACATATACAATGTTCTTTTAAATTGTGAATTCTTAAATGTATATCTTTCATATTAAAAATATTGAGTCAATTTATATGAAGGCCGATATGGCCTGTCAGCGCATGAACAAAATTTGGAATAATTTACGCATATCACTATTACATTTGCTTTTATTTCTTTGGTACTTTGTAATACGTTGAACTCATATTTAAATCAGTGAAACCCGAATCAAAATTTTAATAACATGTCAGATTATTATATGAATAGCATTAGAAACAGATGATTGGTGTCCTGTTTTTCAAAGTGTAGTTGGAATTGAGTTTCATGAAAATAATGTCGTCAAACGTGTAACCGGCGCACGGAGATGTAATAAATTGTTTTGGGTATGGTTTATATACATGAGGCCATTCCAAGTTTTTTCTCTGTTTAGCGTCCACCCATCTTTCAACAAGAGGCCCATGGGCCACATCGCTCACCTGAGCACTGTGGCTAGGCAAAGTATAAATTGGTTTATTATTGAAAAGGTAAAATCCAAAAGTAGTCCCATGAACAATCATGGATTTTCTATCTTAAAGAAGAAGATTTTTAAAGAATTTTCCTATATATTTCTATGTAAAACTTTGGTCGGCCATTTTGGCCCCGCCCTACCCCCGGGGGTCATGATTTGAACAAACTTGAATCTACACTACCTGAGGATGCTTCCATATAAATATGATGAATTATGGCTTGGTCATTCTTGAGAAGAAGATTTTTAAAGAATTTTCCTATATATTTCTATGTAAAACTTTGGTCGGCCATTTTGGTCCCGCCCTACCCCCGGGGTTGTGATTTGAACAAATTTGAATCTACACTACCTGAGGATGCTTCCATATAAATATGATGAATTATGGCTTGGTCATTCTTAAGAAGAAGATTTTTAAAGATTTGTTCTATATATTTCTATGTAAAACTTAGGTCAGCCATTTTGGCCCCACCCTACCCCCGGGGGTAGTGATTTGAACAAACTTGAATCTACACTACCTGAGGATGCTTCCATATAAATATGATGAATTATGGCTTGGTCATTCTTAAGAAGAAGATTTTTAAAGAATTTTCCAATATATTTCTATGTAAAACTTAGGTCAGCCATTTTGGCCCCGCCCTACCCCCGGGGGTCATAATTTGAACAAACTTGAATCTACACTACCTGAGGATGCTTCCATTTAAATATGATGAATTATGGCTTGGTCATTCTTGAGAAGAAGATTTTTAAAGAATTTTCCTACATATTTCTATGTAAAACTTTGGTCCGCCATCTTGGCCCCGCCCTACCCGTGGGGGTCATGATTTGAACAAACTTGAATCTACACTACCCGAGGATGCTTCCATATAAATATGATGAATTATGGCTTGGTCATTCTTAAGAAGAAGATTTTTAAAGAATTTTCCTATATATTTCTATGTAAAACTTGGGTCGGCCATTTTGGCCCCGCCCTACCCCCGGGGGTCATGATTTGAACAAACTTGAATCTACACTACCTGAGGATGCTTCCATATAAATATGATGAATTATGGCTTGGTCATTCTTGAGAAGAAGATTTTTAAAGAATTTTCCTATATATTTCTATGTAAAACTTTGGTCAGCAATTTTGGCCCCGCCCTACCCCCAGGGGTCATGAATTGAACAAATTTGAATCTACACTACCTGAGGATGATTCCCCATAAGTTTCATCTTTCCTGGCACAGTGGTTCTTGAGAAGAAGATTTTTAAAACATGCCACCAAATTTTCATTAATTGCCAATTATCTCCCCTTGAATGAGGGCGTGGCCCTTCATTTGAACAAACTTGAATCCCCTTCACCCAAGGATGCTTTGTGGCAAGTTTGGTTGAAATTGGCCCAGCGGTTCCTGAGAAGAAGTCGAAAATGTGAAAAGTTTACAGACAGACGGACAGCTAGACGGACAGACGGACGCCGGACAAAATGTGATCAGAAAAGCTCACTTGAGCCTTCGGCTCAGGTGAGCTAAAAACCTAGCTACCTATTCGCAAAAAACACACAAGTCAAAAAAATAACAACTCATATTTTATAGTAATAAGAATGACGTAATTAGAAAGATATGATTTCATTTATCTATTTTTCATAAAGAAAGTTATTTTCTTCAGCAAAATCCAGGAATTTTAAAATACTGAAACTATTGCAATAATGAAATATTATACAAACATTTAAAGATATTGCCAGAAATCACAAATTTTGTCATGAAAAATTAATTTTCGGACTCCTGATTCTGTTTGTTTTTTTTCTAACATGGGGTGTCAAAAACCAAGGCGCACGCGGACGCTAAACATAGAAAAAACTTGGAATGACCAGACAGGGAAAAGAGTACAGAAGTGACAAAAGAATGACTGCACTTAAGGACATTATTTGGAACCTTTTCGCTATCCATTTTAAGCTTAACATTACAATATATCGCTAAATTAATCTAAGCTTAATGTGCAAGCATATGCTTTTGATATTTATTTCTAGAATTTTTCGTCATACATATTTCTATAATTACATACAACGCTATTGAAAAGAACATGTTTAAGCCATAAATTCCGGAAAATTGAACTGGACCGCTTTCGATTTTAAGGTCGCAGCAAAGGGGCGGAGACATTTAAATCGCATGGAAATGGATCATAAGCACATGGTTTTCCGTATCTGATTTACATTATATATGAAAAAGTCGGAGATGAGGGTTTTGTGTTCCTTGTGTAAAAAAATAAATGATTTATAACCATGCATATAATTTCATTGTATCCACGTTAAGTAAATTAAGCAAGGAAAGAGCAGAACATTAAGAGAAAAACAAAAAGTTCATAAAAATAAACACAATTGTGATAAATATATGTATGCATTTTGTACGCTTAGGTTGGTAGTGAAAATGACACTGACATACATTTTTATTTTCTGAACATAATGGACTGTCTTAGCATAAAAAAAAAATAATTTGCAACCTGTCTATAGGATAATCTGAAATAAGTACACATAGTAAATCCATATATGACCATGCCATTTGAATGCCATTTGATTATTGGCAGGGTTAATTTTCAAAAAATTTGATCGGTATTCAGGGTACAAAGGACAATGCATTAAAAAAATGAATTTCGGCTTCTACATTATCAAGCACTGCATGCATAATTTTCTCTATCTAACGTTCTTCTAAAATATGAATGCTTAAACTCTCAGTGCTCATGTATTATTTGCTGTCAAGCAGCGAATCAACTAAATCTTAAAATAATTATGTGTTCGTACCTACAGTGTATTAAAAAAAATTATGACATTTTCACTTTATCTTAATCATCTTGAATAATAACTGTGGACTTATTAGTAAAGTAAAAATAAAATAAAAAGTTTAGTTTTTTTTTGGTCCGGTGTGACTGTGGGCTCCTACCCTGACCTAAAACTGGTTCCCGTTTTCAAAATTTCTGGATCCGCCACTGCTATATGTACAGCATGTAATCAGCAAAATAATACCTCTTTCCTTTAAAATACCCCGAACAAAAACACTATAGTGAAAGACGTCAACGTAATCTTTAAAACGCCAATAGAATCTTTGAAATATTTTGAAGATGGAAGTACATGTAGATATAAAAAGAATTTTCCAACGACTGACACAATGAAAGCGTATCGAACACTTGAATGTCACGTGAGAAAAGTAATTATAATATCAAAGGGTTCACATGGGCTGACACTCGTAACCTGCTAATTTAGTAGCTAACTCGAACGAAGTTTGAGTACATTTTTTTAAAAATTAGATATGAGCCGCAACTTGGCCAACATTGTCCTTTGGATATGTATAAGTTTTAGTTAAAATACACATTCTGTGCAAATGAGAAAAATGGCCAAGTTGCGGCTCGATGTAAACAATGTTGTTGAAAACTGGTATGCATATGAATAACAATAGAAATGAGACAAAACTGTTAGACTCTCGTTTCAAAAGCTAGTGTCGCTCGGCATTATTTAATACTTTCATGTAATATAATATACCAAAACCTGCTCTTATGATATTGTTTAATACCTATAAAACATAAATTTAATGAATTTTGGAATTTTATTTTGCGCAAAACATCGGGATCCAACTCTCATAGCTTAAGTGCAGTCATTCTTTTGACTGAAATTAGAATCTGCTACAAAAAACAAACAAAAAAATGGACAGTTGTTAATCTAAAGAAGACCCTTAGTAAAGAGCAGTTTTTCACTTAGAAATGATTATTGGGTGTTAATAGATGCATGTGAAGCAGAAAAAGAGATCATGATGTTTTAAGGGATGTAAATTAAGCTTGCTTTCGTGCACCGATTTACACTTACATGCTTTCTTTACTTTTTCATAATTTTCTTATCAAATGTGATATTATCACGAAACTTGAAATGTGTGATCATAAAATGTTACTTTTTGCTATGACAAGAAAAAAAAAATTTAATTTAGCAAAGAGAAACTGACCTGTTTTCCCTGTCTACACAACTTTTTTGGACAACCCTGTTATTAGTGCTGTGCGATATTACCAGTTAACCGGTGTATCCCGATTTTTTCTTCACAATACGTATCGCGGTATTTTTTGTGAATACCGGTTCGGGTTCGATATGCTATAAATTGTTATAAAAAGAGTTATTTGCCCTTTTCAAGGTAAGATATGGCGGCAAGCGACGTGAAGTGTGATCAGAAATGAGAGACATATCTCTGTCAGAAACGAAAAGACGACAACTGTTACATGAAACCCCTACATGTTAAAGCCGATTCTGAATATCACAACTTGATTCGTCAAGTTGTGCCACAAAAATCTTAGCTTGCCACTTGCGCCGACACAACGCGACCATGCAGTTGCAATATCAACTCGAGAATACATGTAATTTGAGTTTGTGTTTTCATTTGACATTGACGAAAAGCAAAATTTATTAAAAACTTTATATTGTGATATATTGCAATACAAAATATAATATTGCAATATATCGCGATACGATTTTTCAGTCGCGATACCCAGCTCTACCTGTTATATGGGCCAATAACACTTATTATAACTTTCACTTTTCTTCATAAATTCATGATTCAAAATTTTTTAATTATCAGTTCTATGCTGTATTTCATGTGTATTGAACATGTTCTCACTTTTGCTGTTTCTCTTTCAGCCTTTTTTTCTCTTTGTTGGTGAGTTTCTTTCGTTTTTTGCTTGGATCAAAATCTCCCTTCATTGTAAACTTGGCTCTTTCTACATGAATTTTGTGTCCGCGTACATCATATCCATCTAAAATCTTTAGTGCTAGCTCCACAGACTCAACCTTCAGATACAAAACAGACATACAATCAAGAAATAGGCATGATCTGTTCATGTTTATATATTGTACTAAAATTTAACAAGAGGCCCATAGGCCAAAATGCTCACTTGAGTCACTTACTTTGGCCTTTCAGTTTTTAATCATTAAAAACTTCCTAAATCTTTCAGTTTTTCAAAATCTAAATTTAAGTGCTAAAAATGATGTTGATAAAATTAATAAGCTTTATACATTTAGAATTGATCCAAATTTAATGTTTTTCCAAAATGTTGTACTAACTTCTAGTTATAGATTATTTCAATTTTTTAAATGTTTATACATGTGCTATGAAAGATTATAAAAAGTTTACTTCATTAAGATCTCACTTGATGAGAGACAATTGCTCTTCAAAAACAAAAGATTTACCCAAAGTTTTATTTACAAAATAAAAGATGGAGAACATTCAATGTTTTGTACCTAAAGTTGAATTTGTGTGAGAGGATTTTAATTTTATTCCCATACTTTCATGAGAGCAAAGCAGATGTTGTAAATGTACATTACATTTTAATGAAAGCAAAGCATGTGTTAAGATATACTAAAATCCCATCTCACAAGTGAAATAAATTTAATAATATTGATCAAAATATTGAAATTTTGGCTTATTACATTTTCCCTGATTTAACCTTTGCCTCTGTCTTCTCATAACATAGTGTCATAGACTGTCATGTCAGAGCTTAGTGGTGATTATTATAAGATTGCAAATATTGGTAACATACAACAACATATTTGGAGATACTTTGAAATCTGAGTCTCTGTAATGATGGATTATTCACTCTCAATCTAATTACAAAACAGTGTGACCTTTGTGAATAAAAAGGAAAATTGTGAATTTTACCAAACTTTTGATTTTCTTTAACACTGCTACAAAAATATCACTTATATTAATAAAAGAATAAATTACAAAATATCTGTTTATTAATTTATTAATGACTTTAAAGCCTGAAGTTATATAAATATACAAATACATGGAATGTGTCTTACCTTGATATAAAAAAAAAGTAACTGCATCCTTGATATAACAGCACCTCTCTTACCTTGATATAACAGCACCTGTCTCTTACCTTGATATAACAGCACGAGTCTCTTACCGTGATATAACAGCAACTGTCTCTTACCTTGATATAACAGCACCTGTCTCTTACCATATAACAGATTCTATATAACTGCACCTGTCTCTTACCTTGATATAACTGCACCTGTCTCTGTCTCTTACCTTATAACAGCACTGATATATAACTTCACCTGTCTCTTACCTTGATATAACAGCACCTGTCTCTTACCTTGATATAACAGCACCTGTCTCTTACCTTGCTATAACAGCACCTGTCTCTTACCTTGATATAACTGCACCTGTCTCTTACACTGATGTAACTGCACCTGTCTCTTACCTTGATATAACAGCACCTGTCTCTTACCTCTTACCTTGACATAACAGCACCTGTCTCTTACCTTGATCTATCAGCACCTGTCTCTTAACTTGATATAACTGCAGCTGTCTCTTACCTTGATATAATAGCACCTGTCTCTTACCTTGATATAACAGCACCTGTCTCTTACCTTGATATAACTGCACCTGTCTTACTTGACACTGATATAACTTCACCTGTCTCTTACCTTGATATAACAGCACCTGTCTCTTACCTTGCTATAACAGCACCTGTCTCTTACCTTGATAAAAATACTTGTCTCTTACACTGATATAACTGCACCTGTCTCTTACCTTGATATAACAGCACCTGTCTCTTACCTTGATATAACAGCACCTGTCTCTGATCTTGATAAAACAGCTTTTTCTTACCTTGATATAACTGCTTTTACCTTGATATAACAGCAGCTGTCTGTTACCTTGATATAACAGCACCTGTCTCTTACCTTGATATAACAGCACCCGTCTCTTACCTTGATATAACAGCATCTGTCTCTTACCTTGCTATAACAGCACCTGTCTCTTACCTTGATATAACAGCACCTTGATCTGCTTCTCTTACACTGATATAACTTCACCTGTCTCTTACCTTGATATAACAGCACCTGTCTCTTACCTTGATAAAACTGCACTTGTCTCTTACACTGATATAACTGCACCTGTCTCTTACCTTGATATAACAGCACCTGTCTCTTACCTTGATATGTCAGCACCTGTCTCTTACCTTGATATAACTGCACCTGTCTCTTACACTGATATAACTTCACCTGTCTCTGATCTTGATAAAACAGCACGTTTTTCTTACCTTGATATAACAGCAGCTGTCTTTTACCTTGATATAACAGCAGCTGTCTGTTACCTTGATATAACAGCAGCTGTCTGTTACCTTGATATAACTGCACCTGTCTCTTACCCTGATATAACTACACCTGTCTCTTACCTTGATATAACTGCACCTGTCTCTTACACTGATATAACTGCACCTGTCTCTTACCTTATATAACTGTACCTGTCTCTTACCTTGATATAACAGCACCTGTCTCTTACCCTGATATAACAGCACCTGTCTCTTACCTTGATATAACAGCACCTGCCATCCCCTTTAGGTTCCCCATTCTGGTCTCTGTAAAGCTTCAGTTTGAGAGCCTTCTTCTGAGGGTCAAACATGATCATTCCACACTTGTTCATCAGTTCCTTGAACTCCTCCTCTGTTATATCCACAGGGAGACCACTCACATACACATTTGTGTTTTTCTCATCTTGCACATCAAACCACTGTGGTTCTGAAATATTTATACATAATCATATATAATAATATATTGGTATGTTTTAGGAATTCATTGTTATAAGGTATTTCTTTGAGTTTTTTGTTCTTGTTGAATCAGGATATATGTGTCAATATAAAGACAAATCATAGAAATTGCTCTATGTCATGCAAATATACAAATGAATTTTGACCTAAAGACAATTTTTCACTCAAAAAACAATTTCTGTACCTGTAGTCAGATTGACTAAAATCTGTCATTCAGAAAATGATGATTACTCCTGATTGCTTGATATAAATAAGAATCTTTATCAGACATAAATATAAACAATAAGATATTTCTTTGTTTGATAAAACAGGGATTATCAGTTAAAGCTGTACAAAACAAGCTTCCACAGATTATTTGTATTTTCTTCAATATTACAACTGTTACCCTAGCCATCAACAAGGAAAGCAGTGCTAAATTTCAGTTAACAATAAGTTTAGGTTATATTAGACAGACTAACAATACCTTCTGCGGGTTTCTGGGCTAAAAATTTGCTTCCTTTTCTCTTTTTCCCCTTCTTTTCCCCCTCACTTTTGGCCCCTTCCTCTTCTTTCTGATCCTGCTGTTGCTGCTCATAATACTGAGCATAATAATTCTTATAATATTCTGTATATTGTTTGTAATATTCTTCACTATTTATGTCAACTCCTTCAGCATTACTTTCACTTTCATTTTGCTGTTTGTGATAATTTTCCCAGTACTCCCTGTACTTGTCCTGATCATTTGTATCGCCCTCTTCTTCATTGGCTCCATAATTCATCTGATACTTAGCTATGAAGTCCTCATCAATCTAAAATCAAAAGTCAAGAACTGCCATTATGTGTGCTGGGTTTCTATTTGGATTACAGAGCTTGGAACCTTTTTTGTCACTAAGTTACTGAACTGCTATGACAGCATTATAATCATTCAATTAAAAAAATTACCATTGTGGTGTTTTTCTAAAAATAAAAATTATTATAAAATATTCTTCAACTAACATCTAATCGATTGCTATCGTTTCCACAGGGTTATTGGTTAACTGGTTACAAATTGTTATCCCTTAGTATTTAAAAGCCTCAATTCGTTCCATTCCAATGCTATTTTTCCCAAATGCATGGTTACCAGTACCATTCCCTGTTTGTTAAATGTGGTATTTAAAAAGAAGAAGCTTAATGCTACTCCTACTCTGGCTTTTCTTGAATCAGCACTGCAGGTGATTCTAGCAGTTTGTTATAAAATTTCTAACCTTTGGAAACCATGCTCTCTTCTCTTCATCCCAATCATAAACAGTGCCATCTTCATCTGTTTTTGTTAATGCACCCTCTTTCTTTTTCCTTTCCAGTTCTTCGAGCTCCAGTTGTTCTGTAAATGATATTTCTTCCTCCATCTGGAATATTTGTAAGCAAAGTCAATGAGGAATGTGTTTCATTTAGCTTGAACATACAATTTTAAACTGAAGCTTTTCTCCCTTGATCATAAGTCTGGTTGACCTTATCTTACCCCCAAGTGTCATGATTTTTATAGATGTAGTCCAGTTCACTCCTTAGGGCCATGATTCAAACAAACTTGAAGCTACAATACCTCAAGACACTTCCATACATGCATCAATGTGATTAAATAAGTTTTGCTGTTCTTGAAAGAAAAATTTAAAAGATTTTTTTCTATAGGGTAAACTGATCGTGAGTCGGACACATATTTTTTTTAACATGAACTGTATTTAATCCAATGAGTGTACAGTGATAAACTTTGCTTTGATGTTCTCCATCGGGACTCATCTAGCGTTTTTATGTCCTTTAATGCTTTAATATGTTCCGAATTGAATAAAATCTTTCGAAATAAGAAAAAGTTGCGAGTGACCGTAAGTCGGACACCATGTGATCGAAAGTCGGACATAGTTTTACAACTTGATAATGAGACGCGCAAGCAGCACAATCGATGGGATAATTTATTGAATCTATCGAAAAGAAGCGATTCACAGGTAAATTAAACATCAAAATAATTTAGTATGACGTTTTCACCGAAATTTCCACCAAAAGCTTATTGCAAAATTTCAAAAGCATGTATAGGCCTTATTAAAATTTAAATAAATTATTTTAAATGAAAAATTCATTAAAGTTGGACCGGTACTCTATTTGACTACTTGAATAAATCTGTATTTCCATAGTATTGTGATGGAGCGTATTTGACCATGCCTTCTATAATTGAATCAGAGGAGTATTGGAAATGGACTCTTCCAATAGGCTGATCACCCCCTTGAGTAGGTAGAATAGGCCAGGTATATATAAATGAGACGCTAGCAGCTGCGAGGCGTTGATTTTAAGAAATCAGTTAGCGACTACAGATCCTGGAGAAGAAAGTGGAAGAACCGCTAGTTATTTATAATTCATTACTAAAAAATAAAAAAAGGAAAGGCAACAGTCTACAGAAATTGTTGCAGTATGTTTTTGTTATTCTCACACCTGTTTAGCCATTCTTATGTGTATATCATACATATCCTATTTACATAAAAATAGCAACAATATATACATATATCTGAATTGTGTTTTATTGTTTTTTAAATGTAGAAGATGAAAAAAGCCAAGTGCTTAAATGCATATATTAGTCAATAAAAACTTAATAATTTGATAACAACAAATATTTCAGTTTCAATTATCAACAAGTTCACGCAGTGGCATTGCTGTTTCCTCAATTTTCCCTTTTTTTTCCTTTTCCTTTGTTTGCAGTTTTGATCTTGCCTCTCTTCAATGCCTTCTTTTCCTGTTTTTCTTTTTTAATTTCTTGTGCTTGTTTTTTGTGTTTGTAAGCTTCGTCGGCCGTAATAACAAAATAATGTGTTTCAGGCTTGTTGAGTTTGCTCGATTTTGAAGCCCTCAAAATGGGATCCGGAAGTGACAGAATGCTGGTATTTTCCTCCGAGTTCTCATTTTGATCAAATGGCAAGGAAGGGTCAGAGATGTTCCCATTATTACAATTTATTTTGTACATTTTCCAAGTTTGGAAAAGAGGGTCTTTAATGTCTTTGTTGCTAATTAATGCTGCCGTAAATTTCAACAGCTTAGCTGAATCAATTGTAGATTCAAGAACCTCTAATGCTCTTTCATTTGTTACAGGCGCAAGATCTGTTTCAACAGCAGTACCATCTGTCAAGGATTCTACACTTATCTGCCCATCAGCATCCATTGTAATGGGAAGGTTAATTAGGGTTGCTGATGTTAAATCAGCGGAAGAAAATAAAGGGACATCTAAGGAAATAGAATGTGACTGATCAACTGCTTCAAGCTCCGCTGACGTAGAAAGCTCTGGAGATAAAGAATGCTCATCAGAATGGTGTGGGGTTTCCTGGGAGCATGCACTAGTGTACAGGGTTGCGGGTTTGTAAGCCTCATCCGGGATAGCCTCAGGGTTGAATGGGAAGATCCCAGTTGCTCTGAACCCATTTTGGATGATTGAAGGTTCAGTGGCAGATTTCCAGGCTTTGGTAAACATTCGGAAGAACTGTCCATGACCTACTGGAACCCCGGTAACTTGAATGAAATTGCTAAGTTCAGCATTCCATGTGTTCTTCAGAGATTTAAAAAAACTCCTATCTAAGGGTTGGGTCCAATGGCTAGTGTGGCTTGGAAGCTCTATGATGATGATGTTTTCGCTTCGTGCCAACTCGATAAACTCCACATTGTTGTGTGAGCTATGGCCATCACATACAAGAAGCTGAGGGCGATGTTGCCCAATAAAAGGTAGAAATGTGGACTCAAACCAAAGCCGTCCTATACCATCTTTAGTCCACCCAGAGTCTGACAGAGATATATTTGCGTTTTTAATTGGAGTTTTCTGCAAGTACTCAGTATCATAGCTATTAAGACTGCGCTTTGTTTTGCCAGGAATGATAAAGTGAGGTGGAACTGTGCAACCGTTTGCATTGGCACAAACAATTACAGTGACAAGTTGTCGCTGTGTAGAACATTTGGCGTGGACAGTTTTTGATCCCTTCTCTGCCACGATTTTTCCAGGCTTGTGGGCTAATGTTAGCCCAGTTTCATCCATGTTCCAAATGTGCTCTGCCTGCATGTCGTTTTCATTGAAAACTTTCCCGAGTGCAAGGAAAAACTTTTCTACTCTGTCCTTGGTCATGGCAGCATGTCTGCTTGAAGCAGTAGCTTCTGGCGACCTTAAAGAAAAACTGCTATGTCTTTTTTTAAGTCGCCTCCACCACATTTCAGAGGGATTTTTATTTTTGAATGCGACATTTTTTGTTTTTGCCATAGCACTCGCTGCTCTCATAAAATTATATTTGCTAAATCCTATCCCCAGAGCAGCCCTCTCTTTTGCTGTCTCTATCAATTCCTTTTCATCTTCAAGAGATAATTTGGGTTTTGACCCCCATACCCCATCCTCTTTCACTTTCCCACTAACTCTGTCGCTCAGAGTTGATGAGGGTACAGAATATTTCTCTGCAGCTTTTCGGAGGGAGGAATAACCTGATTTTACTTCAGTAATTGCCCGGTGCATATTTTCAGGATCCCAAGCTCCATAGACTCTTTTTTTCTTTGTCTGACACCTTAGCATCTGTAAAGTTTAAAATTTTGTTTGTGTGATTTTTTCACGTTTTTCTAACAAATGTATATGAAATTTGAAAGTACCAGGGCAAAAATTCTATTGTGATATTATTTTTTTTCTCTTTCTGTATTTATTCGTTTTATTAATTTTTTCATATCGTTCTGAGAAATATAATCTTAAAATTTTATCAGCAAATGGTTCGATTGCGCCAATCTCCCACCAGAGGGCATTTTACGCTCATCGCTCCAACAAAATATTTAATACCAGAGAGCTTTAAACACATAACATCATTGACAAAACATACAAAACAGTCAATATTTATACAATTTCTGTTGACATTTAATTATTTGACAATCTGCACTACTTTTTAGACGACAACAGAGGTGTAAGCGGAGCGCGCCCTCTGGTGAGAGATTGCGATTGTGCATCTGGATTGAGTTGCCTTGCTGATTAAAGTTTTATTCTTTGATTTCATTGGTTCTTTAATTTGATTGGTTATTGTTTATCAGTACACGTTTTTTCATATAGTTCATTTTTCTCAAACGATTACTTTAGGTAAATTATCTCATATGTTATTTTCCAAATTTCTATTATTTTGACTTATTATACTTTCTTTATTTTAGATCAATGCCTTTGTTTCCTCAATAAGTGATGAAAACGTAACATCTGCCTTACTCCTTACTGCTCGGTTACACTTTACATGTACCAAGCGCGTCTCCTTCATATCCCTAAAATTTTTGTTAATTATTTTTTTAATCGGGGGGGGGGGGTTACAAGTAATTTACTTTTATGAACTGTCATTAAGTAAACAAAATATACATTCGTAAAAAGTTTATTTTCTCTTTAGTTATTTATTTGGGAGTGTGGGTGGTTACAAATAAAATATTCTTTTTTTTTCACTTGGACCCTTCTAAAAGAACTGTCATTTATCAAGAAAAAATATATAACAACATGGTCCAATTCAACATTTATTAATTCATTCCCATAATATAATTATAAACGAGTCTGCATCGATATAATTGAGTTTGGACACATTGCAAATCACCACACTTTTAATTCATATTTGTCCAAAACTTCTTTAACACGATTGATTTGTTCATCTTTAGTGAAAAACCCTACGTTACACCTCTGGAGAGGACCACACTTTTTATTAAATTTTTCAGGAATTCCCTTCGGTTTTACGTAAAATTTTTCGTGGATAAGATTTTCCTCAAAGAGTTTACACAAATGGAGCGCATCTTTCCGGCAGAAGTAGGCTCGTTTATCGGAGCAATCTGTATCTGCATACACCGCCACAGCATGATTATCTTTGGGGTTTAAAGGTTCATTTCTGGCGAAGTATATGTTACCAACCCTTAATTCTGTCCCTCCCCAGTGGTGCATGCCCACCGCATACACACCAAAAACGGCGACTTTCTTCATATTTGACTTTGACTGAAATGACAATATAAAAATATACGTGAACGCGTAAATTAATCATTTATTTTTAAATTTTTTTTTTAGAAATATACTTATCGATTCAAATAATTATTTAAATGTCTTTGAAATATATGCCGATTTTTATGACTAGATTGAAGAATACACACTTTCCAAATTTTGAACCTTGTGGGTATTTTTTAAAAGGTAGGTCTAGATATATAAATATGTATTCATTTATTAATAACATGATGAAAGCAATACAACATATTCTTTTTCTCATTAGATTTAGTTTTTTTCAATTGCCCCAGTAGTTTCAAATTTCAATAGTGATTGTTTTCAAGCAACCATTGCATATTTTAATTAATGATCTTGACAAGCTGTCCGACTCAATATCAATTGATAAAATATAGCTGTCCGACTTAATATCAATTTAGCCATCTTGATTATTTCATAAGACACGATCCTATCTCCGAAAATATAAATTAATATATATTTTTTTTTATGAAATAAACATCTGTTACAAATATTATATGTAGAAATTTTAAGAAAAAATAGTCTTAAAATACAGAAATGAAATGAATAAAAAGATATCAAAAAGGATTAAAATCCCTTAATGGGTGCCTCATTTTACCGTGTTTGAAGTTGCCACTTCTTGACGCTGCAGCAGAAAGACCCGGATGACACTGTGTGTAAAGCGCGATAACTCTAATAACCAAAAGACAACAAAAACGATATCTGTTGATAGTTTATTCATAAAGCAAAGGATGCGAAAGTAAATGTTGATCAAAGTTGGTGTCCGACTCATGATCGCGTCCGACTCACGATCAGTTTACCCTACATCTAAACGTTAAACTCTGACTGTCCTTTGGGCCTCACCCTATATCCAGGGGGTCATAAATGGAACTAACTTGAATCAATACCTGAGGACATTTCCATATCAATTTTACTAATAATGGCTAACTTCTATTCTTATGAAGAAAATTTATTTCTAGATACATGTTATATGCCTTTATATTTATATCCAATAAATATTATTTAGTTTATTTCTAAAGAAGACCATGATTGCCATTAATCAGAGCATAAATGACTCTAAGCAAGCAAGTGAATAGATTTCTTGAACAATGGCCATTCCATGAATTATTCAAATAATAACATACAGGTGACTCTCGATCTCTCGAAGTTCAAGGGACCGCAAGAAAAGTTCGAGAGATCGAGGGGTTCGAGAGATAGGAAGTAAAGAAAATCCGGAATTTTCAGTTCCAATCACCGAAGTTCTACTTTTATAGATACCGGAAGTATATGTAAATAAAGTCATTGCACGCTTTCAATCGTATTTGACAGGTAGTTTACGTGATATAAACAACAATGATTGCATTTCGAATAAATAAAACTAATTTCTAAAGTTTTAGTATTTATTTATTGTTATTTCATGATTACGTGAAACCCGAATAGCAAGTGTCGGTTTGGCTATTCCGCGGCTTGATCGGGACCTTCACCAATGTTCAACAGATTTTTCTTAATCGGTATTCAGTCCTTGAGAAAGGAATATTCTTGTGCAATATTTGCCATGCTGGAATTATTTAGACTCTATTTAATCATAATAAAAGTTCATAGTCTATCGGAACTTACTGAAACGAACATCTATAATTTAAATTTCTAAAAATTATCGTCTCAGTTTCAATTCGAAATAAGTTGTTTATAATCTACTCTGTAATTAATAACCAACTAATTATATAAAAACACGGACAACCCACAGGTGTAGTGTCATCTATGTAAACACCCAATTAACACCTCCATGCCAGCCCATGGATTTCATTGTTTCCAGGTAAGTCCAGACTGCATCAATTTTACGCTTGATTGGCGTGTATAAACGCGCGCAATCAAAACTTCGAGAGATAGAGAGTAAAATTCAATGAAATATGTGTAATGGGACCCAGATTTTGGTTCGAGAGATAGAGAACTTCGAGAGAGAGAAGTTCGAGAGATCAGGAGTAAATTTGCTTAATTATATAGAGGAAAAAAAACGGGACCGGAGGTTCACTTCGAGAGATAGAGAACTTCGAGAGATCGGAGTTCGAGCCATCGAGAGTCACCTGTACTCATCTATAATACAATTTTTAATTTATTTAATTTTATTACAAATTTTTTTCCATACAGATTTAAACATTAACAATAAAATGTCTATCTTTTGTTAGTAAGAAATTAACATCGCAGCTATTGTAGAAAAAATACTTAATGTGCTTACAGAGGTTAATATGTATTTTTCTCCAGTGACATTAATTCCAATACTAACAACCAAAGAAAGCATTTTATTATCTAAGTAAACTTTCCTCTCACATTGGAGTCATACTCTGCCTTATCCACATAAAACTGTAATTCAGTTATTTTGTTTCACAGACAAATATATAATCTTTATTTAACACCTCTCCCAAATTAAGGTCTTCCGTTTCCAACGGAAGACCTTCTACTGATTCTGATGGTTAAGATTATTCTTATTATTCTTTTTTTTTTCCTAGACGCCAACTTTGAGACCTCGTAACTCGCTCATTTCTCAACGGATTTCGCTCAAATTTTCAGAGGTTATAGACATTTATAAACTCTATCAGAATGCCAACTAAAATTTCAAAAAGTCACTTCCGGTTTTGAGTTATTTCCCTTTTAACGAAAATTTATAGGCTTTCGTTTCCAGACAAAGGCTCAGAGACGGCTAAAGCTGGAGCAGAAATTCTACTGATTTTAGATAACAGAAGGATTGAAGTTGTGCACATCGGTTTTTGTTTTTCGATTTCTCTATTCAAAATGGCGCTATATAGGGGTAAAAAATTAGAACGCTTAAAAGAACCAAAAATTACTCATATTTTGCTTCTTATCTTCTAAACTAAAAATATTTTGTTAAAATATATAGAGCATAATTTGTGAAGAATTAGAAGATCTTTCAAATGATATGTCGGAAAAAGGGCTGACCCCTAAATTAAGGGATCTTGAGGGGCCAAAAGTTTTTTCCAGATATCTTTAAAAGCATTGAGATTTTGTTATACATCAAAGAAGCAAAATTGTTGAAAATGTCAAGCTAAATCGTCCAACGTCCTCACTTCCTGCCAAACCGGAAGTAGTCGGAAAACGCGTATTTCTGCCGTTTTTGACAAGTTTTTGGGCAACATATGTCTCTGGGAGCTTAAAAATTAATTTTTCGTGCGTAGTCGTCACTTCCGGTCAAACCGGAAGTAGCAAAAAATGGCTTATTTTTGCATTAATAAACATAGCTTTAGAGGATTCAAAGCATTTTTGGGCGTTATTTCTCATTTTTGTTAAAAATGAGAGCGACTTCCGGTCAAACAGGACGGAAGACCTACTCGTTGCTTTGCAACAAGCTTTGCTCTAGTTTTTCATCCTTTTTAAATGTTGCAATAATATTGCAATAAACTAATACACTGTAAATCAAAAAATTAAGACCTACTATCTTTAGCTACTTAACTTGTGGCCCCTTCCCAATCATTTTTTTTCAACACTTTTAATTTTCATTTAATTTCTTGTTTCAATAGACATTAAGAGAATGTTTCATTATAAAGCTACGGTACCAGTATATCATTTCTCTTGGTTGCTTTTTGACTAATTTTTTTTATAGCAACATATATTAAATCTGTCTGTCTAGTAATCCAGTGTGTATTGAGTTTGATTTTTTTATGATGGTTATCAATTTGATCAATACTGTACAAGCAAAAAGAAACAAAAAAAAAACCAATCTACCTACCTACTAGTTAGAATAATCTAACCGTGTCTCGGGACAAGCCCTCACTACAGTTAGAATATATCCCATATACTTGCAATGTAGAAAATTGGAGCGGATCCGCCCCGAAATGATGTTGAAGAATCCCAAGGGTTTGTGGGGAAATAACTATCAAATTATTCAAAACAAACATTTTTGAGATTTTTTAACCTTTTATCCAAAAAAATAATTCATAGGAAGACAAAAATTCAACTAATTTTCTCAATGGTTTTTCTCACTTCAAAGAACAAGAGCTACGAAGCATAAAAATCTGCACCATCTTCAAAGTTGATAATTTTCTATCAAATGATAGTCTAGTGTGTGTAGGTTTTAAAACAGTTTATTTTTTAACAATATCTCTTCTGGTTTTCTTTTTACAGATGTTTAAAATAAGCATTGTTTTCCGAATGAAATGCTAAGACGCCATGACGTTGACGTTGAACACTCTGACGTCATGGCATTAAGATTGATTATAGGAGGTAACAAATTTACATTTATGGAAAGTAATCCCCCAAAAGAAGATTTTAAATTAAAAAAATACAATTTTATATCATTTTTTTTGTGAAAGCAATATGTACCACGATCGTAGTTTACAGACTCAGGCATCTCTTCAGACCTTTCCGGCAAGGTTGTTTTCCGAGCTTGCCGGAAAGGCCAGAGAAGTTGTGGTTGTAATGGAGAACTGTAGATATAGGAGTGAAGCCTTTACCTTTACATTTTTATTTCAAATGATTACAGGAGACAAAAAATATAAGGGGAATTATATTCAATATAAATGGCATGAAATAATCCTACTCGGACGTCTTGGGATCCCGGTAGACAAAACATAGGTGAAAACATATATAATAAAAGTATTGAAAGGTACTTTTAATATAGACCGTTGAAAAGATTGCTTATTTAGCTGAACAATTTAAGAATTCAACTATACAGGCACTCGTAAAATTCTACATGATACAGAAACATGCTACTACAGAACTTGCATAGTACAAAACGGTTTTCTTTGTAGACAGTATGCTTCATTTTATGCACAATTCATTTCATTCTGTTCGCTATCTGAACAGTACGCTTTGGCGAACGGTATGTAAATGAAGTGGGTTGAGCCTGTACACTTTAAGTAAATGATTGGCTACTTAATAAACTAATTTATGAATTATTTTTCTATTTTATTAAAATGAAAGTATACATGTACAATGTAACTCAAAGCTTGAAAAGGTCCATATTTGAGCAAGATTTGTCCGTTGGCTATTTACCGAAAAACCAAGGGGAATTCAGTGTACGTGCATCAGTGAATATTAGTAAACCACTGCACCCATGTAAGACGCACATAATTAAGAACAACTGAGGGAACTGATAACTTATTACTACAATCAGCTTAAAAAATTTTCTTTCCCAATTTTTTTTTTTTTTTTGAATATCTTTATTTGAGTGCGCATTAACCGACTTTGAACTCAAAGAGGGGTATATGTAATGAATGTAAGATAACTGATTGTCAGGAAAAAATTTTACTACTTAAATTGTTGAATGGCTTATTACAGAATTTCACTTTTAAAGTCATAGACAAGAATGCGGATTGTATTATTTTAACATAAAAGACATCGAATATACATATAGTTTCTGATATGAAATTCTTAAAACATCCATGAATTTTTACACGTGACCAAATCTATATCACGCCTCTCAAACTCCATCAAATACACTGTAAGCGCGAAGACCAGTTTTATATTGGTCGAGGGTTGGGATGTGATAAAATTTTGACATGTATGATTTTTTCTTTAATTGCTAATTTGAAAATATAACGAACAAAATTCAGAATATGTTCACTTTTGATAATTAAATATTTCCATTTCTAATTTTTTTTCTCTATGATAACTCTTTGAAAGTTAGGGGAGTTTATTGATAATTATACCGGAATGTAAATTATGCAGGTCGAAAGGTCAGGAGCTGAGGAGGCCTAATACGCATGCAAATCTCGTGCGCATCTGTCCCTGTGTCTGACGCTAAGGAGGCCAAATATGCATGTAAATCTCGTGCGGCTGCCTTTGTGTTTGACGTCAGTGGGCGAGGACTATTGAAATTGGCATGGAAGTCCTCGTATAATTTAAATCTTTAAGTCTACATTTTTAAAGTCTAAAACTACAATTTTATTTCACAATGAAATGGAAATATTCCCCATTTTCAAAAGTGAGTTATCTCCCCTCGAAATCGGAACTCTTCTACACTAGCATAACTTCCGCGGACTACGCATTACGATAATCCAACAAAATAGTGATCAACTTACACGATGCATTTAAAAATTTTAAAAGAAGGTAACGGTTTGCAAATTATTTTTAGATAATAAGCGATTTTATAAAAGGTCTGTTACCCCCAACCCCTTTCTAGAAAGCTTTACGAATTAGATAGGCACGTAGCATCGTCTTTAAAAGTGGGGGGGATATTTTTTTCTTACCTGGAAAAGTTGACAAGCAAAGAAAAACCTTGCCCTAAAGTCAAAAAAGCTACTTATTTCAGTACCAATTCCTTGGTATACAATACTACATTTCCCTTATATAACTTTATCGTAGTATAAACTGTGTGTGTGTGGGGGGGGGGGGGGGGGTGCCAGCAACTACGTGCCTGTTAGCTGGAAAACAACTTCATCAGAAATTTGCAATTCTATGTTAAGTTATTGTAATTTTCTCTTAAAATCTTACATGTATAATCTACGGGATACATCTTATTTATGTCTTAAAAAGGATAATTTAAAAATACATGTAAGTTTTTAATAAGCGTTTTGGTGAAACGGGGAAGATGAATTTCGCTGGATGTTAGTTGAGTGTGTTACATACTGACCATAAGAATGTTTCAAATCAACTTTCATGCGAATTTAATTGACACTGAGGTGATGCACGAGGGTTGCGTGCGTACAGCGTGTACAAAGAACGAATATGAAAATGGGTTGAACAGTTGAATATGAACCAAAAGTGGAAATGGAAAATTATAAGAAATATTAATTGTGAATTCAATATAATTACATGTATATCAGTTACACGGGGTTTCATGATTCTCTTTCTCTGATATTGTTTTTAACACACTTTGCAAAAAAGAATAACTTATAAAAATAAATACTTACACTGAAAGAATTTATAAAACATAGATAACACTTGAGGAAAAGAATGTTTTCCGTATTTACGTGAAATACGCTAGGAAATTATTGTACTCTCATCTAAAACAAAATGTGTATTTTACTCGGGAATATACATGTACATATGCTTAGATCCTACACTAAAACTTTGATATGCAGCTCAGATTTTATACGACATATGTAACACGAATTCAGATCGATGCTATTTTAATTAGTCTTTCTTCGTTATATGAGCACATGAGATTAAATTATTCATTTAGAATTCCATTCAAAGTTTTAATTCTGTATACAGTTAATCAATATTATTTTACAAATAACAAATTCTGGAAACACGGTTAATTCAAATGAAATAGGTCACCAAATGTGTTCTTCTAAGTAAAAGTTCTATGCTATGACATACAATCGAGCAAAAAACGCAGTTTCTTGATATCGGTCGTGGAAGACGAACTACTGCTGTTTATGCAGCAATTTCAGAGGTAAAACTGTAGATGGACACGTCATCAGTGTCCAAAAACTTCCTAGAGACGCAGAGAAGAAAATATGGCTGCAGCAGGCTAGATTAATTCGTAAAAACTGTATAACTAAACTTGAAATTCTTATATTTGTTCTGCATATTTTGTATAAATAATGACGATCCGTCTGCAGAACATCCACTACCAAAACTTATCTTTTTTTTTTTTTTTTTTTTTAAATAAGCCTATTCGAATATGTATAAGCATTTTTTCAGTAATTTGTTTCGGGATTTTTTGTAAGGGGGGGGGGGGGGGGGGGGGCTCACACAGCGCCTTATTATACTACTGTAAAGATTAATACAAATCCAGAAGGAGACTATGTGTGGGCAATTTTAAAAAAAATTCGAATCAGCTAAGATTTCTTCTTTTTAACAACACAATAACATTTTTCCGTATGACAGATACATTTACACCATGAACATGTTTACATCAAGAACGTCCGCGGAAGTGACTTTATTTATAGCGCATGCGTATTAAACACAGTAAAAGAGTTCCTTTCAGGGGAAATAACTCACCTTTTGAAAATGGGGAATAAGGAATCACTGTCTAGTTAGTATAGTATGCCAATGACATCAACGATAGTGGGAAACATGGGATAATTTATGCATATCGGGCTTCGCCCTTTATGCAAATTATCCCAATGTTTCCCACTATCGTTGATGCCCTGGCAGACTACACTAACTAGACAGTGACTCCTTAAGTATGTACGTGTTTGAGTTTCTTTTTCTCATCAGTCCATTTAGAGGAAATTCATTTTATAAATGATTTATGTAAAATAAGGGAAAAAGAAAATTTTTAACAATATTTATGGAATATTCAATGTTATTGCAGTAAACAATACGAAAAAAATCCGAGATAAATTGAAGATTAGTTTTCTTCCCATTTTTCTTGATTTTGAATAATATTCATTTCCCCCCCCCTTTTTTGCCCACCTGATTTATTTAAAATAATCGTCCTGCTGCTACTATTGCAGCACAAGGTGTCTTCTCCTAAAGAAGGTAGAGATATTGTCTTTTTTAAAATCATCATACAATGTATTATTTATTAACGATTTAAACAATAAAATGCCTGTAAGTACAGGAATTAATGTCGCAGCTGTTGCAGAAAAAATATATAACTCGTGTAAACACTTATCAATTTCTTTACTAATAACAGAAGAAAGATGATTGTTTATATTTATATCTGTATAGATAATCATCTAGAAGTAAGATTAAAAGGATTAATTATTGTATTATTGATACGTACATGTTTCATTGATGGAACAGGCACTGATCAAGAAATCTGTATAAGTGATGTGCCTAATGTTGTTCATGAGAGGATAAACTGCAATTCTTTTCTTAAGAAATAAAAATACATTTATTAGATGTTAATGTATTTAATTTAAAATTGTTTTTTATCTTAAATCTCAAGTAAAAATAGCATTGCTTTTAAAAGAGAAAAAATAAACATACATAGCCCCTGATGGTTGCTCGCTTTTTCCACATGATCTAATGTACTGGGAGTTTAGCTCTCATAATTGTGTTTATTTATTCAAACAATAAAATGCTTTATTTGGTGTAAGTATGCTGCGAATTAATGTTGTAGCCATTGCAGAAAAAATGCAGAATCCTCGTAAGGGGGGATTTAAGGCTATTTCAGACTTTGTTTAGTTGATACTTTTGTAAAGAACCGTTTAAATCTAATGCCCCCCCCCCCCACTCTAGGTCATGGGTAGGAAGCAATTTTAGTTTGAGCTAGGGGAGGGGGGCATCTGTATATGAATTTCCAGTATGGGGCACTATCAAGTACCAAAAACCCTTGACTAGCAAAAAAAAAAAAAATACTAGTACTGTATATATACGAACCAGTATCAGGTATTTTTATTTAGGGGGCATGAGTTAATTGTAATAGCATGTTTTCTGTTGCATACTATACATCGACAAATTACCCCCCATCCACCCCCTGTTCCTATTGCCATGCGTAATATGTTCCTAAAGTCTAGGATCTAAATAAAAAAATATATATTACATGTATACTATAGATATCAAAATCATTCGTTTCAACGTGGAGATAGTGATTTATTTTTAGTACGCTATTGGTACGGTACTGATTATTTTAACTAATTTAATTTTGATTGACACGTCGGATCTGTGTAGGCTTTCGATCTATGGGTTTCACAAGTTTCCTCCCTTACATTGTCACCATGGCGACGAGGAGGGTTTTGTTGGAACCGGGATCGAGTTGGAAACACAAATTCACACAAAGGACACATTATATTTTAAATATTTTATCATGATCGATGAACTGAATTTAGATCAGCTATGTCAGAACTGGGGGTACAAAAAAGTCGACACTACTGCATACTGTAGACCTAATATTTTGTTTAGCATGTGGTTTTCGTCTTCTATATTCTTTTCTCATTATAACACAAAATCAAATATTTTAAATCAGATAATTGCATTTTGACCCTTTTCTAATAAAAAGCAAATAAATAATCATGTTTGATATTAAAATGAGATATTCCCGAAAATCCGCATTGGTGATCGGTTTTCAGCTGTTTCGCATGGAAGGGAAAGTTAAGTTTTCGATGTGGCCACACCCGACAAACAAAATAAAAATAGGCCTCATATATTAAGTTTTATATCCTCTTTCTAAGTACATAATTTTTATTTTGTTTGTAGGGTGTGGCCAGGGTCAAATTTTGAATTAAAGATGTAAAAAACGTTAAATTTTGCTAAAAATTAGCAAAGTGCACGTGTTTAGACGTTTACTGTACAAATATGACATCATCAAATAAAGAATGTGACGTAAACCTTTTAAGTTCGATACTAGTAGATAATATTTATACCATTATTTTTCTGGTTTACTTCAGTTAAATTTTCCTGAAAAGTATAGGCCGATTATGCACCTTCGTGGCTTTACTTCTTTACCTGCCATGTTATCATTCCAAACTCTCTGGATTGTTCTTAGTAAATGCACTGTGTACAAGTTATCACCTGTGTTTCTTTTAGCTACATTACAAATACACAGAACGAATTCTATCATCAAACCAAGTTCGTAGAACGATAGAACGTTCTATATAATAATAACTGCCAAATGAATTGTAATAGACGTTTTTGAAGTTGATTATACCTTTAAACCTAAAAGAAAGACAAAAATTCAACTAATTTTCTCAAGGTTTTTTTTCTTGCTTCAAAATTACACACCATATTTACCTTCGGAATTCTCAGGATTATTTGTAGTAAATGCACTGAGTTCAAGTTATCGCAAATGTTTACTATGCTACATAGATTAGTGAATGCACGAATTCCCTTGTTCAACCCAGTAGGTCATTTATCATTCTAACGATAGAACATTTTATCAAATACCCCATTCATACGACATGATTTGCATACCTCAGTATATTTTACACATGAGTATATTTACTCACATGTGCAATTTTTGTCGTATGAACTGATATACTAATATGCAAATTCTGCACAGTTGAGTAAATTTACACCTGGTCAGGACTAGGTGCAAATTAACTTTTGCATACACTTTGTAGCAAATTATTAGTTCATGTGTGTAAATTGTGTCATATGAACACGCAGCAAATTTACTTATGTAAGCATTTTGTTTTGTTTATTTTATAAATTTCCATTTTAAGTGTTGTTTCAGTTGTGTATGCATTGGCGTGTAAAATATCATAACATGGTGGCTAGATTGATTGATTGATTGTATATGAATTATTTAACATTCCTCTCTTTTCACTCATCACGTGGAGAGCTGCAAATTGTCCTATACTCGGCACTCAGGGCCATTGAGCAGGTGGGGGGGGGGGTCTTTTTCATTCCAGCACCTACTGCGACAAGGGACCTTGGTTTATGTACGGTCTCATCCGAAGGACCGGTCTCCACGTCCAACTATGGGATTCGAACCCGCGACGTAAGGATCAACTCCTTACTTCGCGACTCTATAGCAGACACTCAAATCACTGTGCCACGCGGGCGACTTGGTGGCTAGAAACAAAACTTTTAAACAAGGAGCCATTATCCCCTCCGAGATAAATTTTCGAATTTGCAAAAACGAGGGCATCTTGCACCCTTTCTGGCAAACCTATGTTTATGTCTCTAAAGATATAGCTGTGGTCGCAAACAAGTCCCCTCTAGGATGATTAAGTAGTGTCCTTACTATTCAAGTTCTCTTCTTGGGAATGCTCTGGAGCTATGATAGGAACATGCATTCCATCAATCGCTCAGGCCCCATTACCGTTTAGCTCTTGATGACTTTCTTCTACCTTTCTCTGTTTTCAATTCAGGCAAGCTACTCATATATAATTTAATGTTACAGGAATTTCAATAAACTAGTGAAAATAAGCATTTGTAAGTAACCTCCTTGGCACTTGATCTCATCATGAATGTCCAGGGGTTCGTGTTAATTTCCTTTTAAGATATTTGTATTGTTCAAAGATTTTTGAGATCGATCACTGTTAGATTTTTTTCACCCTTTTCATTCTACTGGAAAATAAATAATTATTATATAATATTCAAGCAGATATTTTATGATGGCCTCGCACATTTGATGTACTGTAGATTTCCCAACAGCAGAATTATTTTTAAATGGTTTTATTTCTGCCGAAGACGTCAACTAGTAGATGGCAAGTCACCTTTTTCTTTATACAATCTCTTCTACAATCTTTGGGTCGGAAGCCAAAACATTTTCCATTTTCCAACAATAAAGAAATATGTCCTGTATTTTTGAGAAAATTATTTTGCTATTAAAATGTGTCATTGTGATTAATTTGTATAAAATTTAAACCCTTATGATTAAACTAAAATAAAATTTTAACATTGTTTCAGAAGAAATATTTCTGTACAATCGAATATATAGCATTATATAAGAAATCATGTCAATCTCGCAGCTCATATTGATAATTTTAATAATTTTTCCTTCTTCATGTGTAAATTCTTATACCATTTTTTTCTCCTTAAAAGTCATTAATTAAGTTGAACCAAGAAAACATTGGAACGGACCCCCCCCCCCCCCCCCCCCCAGTTTCTTTGAGGAAGATTTAAAAGTTAGTCTTAAGTTAGTCTTATACATAAAGTTACAGTAAGGAAATACCCTTTCTCTATAAAAAAAAAATCACAATTCTGAATCTGTCCATCTCCTTAGTTGATATGAAAATGTGAGGATTTACTTACAGCACATAAATCTCGACTGAACGCATAGCAAATTAACTTTTACTGACGTGTGTAGATTTACTTATATGTAAATTTGCACACATAAGTAAATTTTCGTCGTATTAATGGGGTATAAGAAAAACTTGTCAACCAAAAGTTATTCCTTTATAGTGCGTGCAGCGAGCATTGCGAAGCGACGCTCGTGAACCGAGCTCAATAGAGTGTAACATGTAAGAACAAAGGATATTCGGAATGAAATCTGTACATATGTCTGGTAAATTTTTGTGTGAAACCTTCCCATTATTTTTTTTACTACCCAATGTCCTTTGCCTGAATAAATAAATAAAAAATAACATTAAGCATAAAAGGCTTTCAGTTTGTAGAAGTCTTGAAATGAAACAAAAAATAACTCTGCAATGTCTTTCAACAAACATTGCACAAGGTCTATAGTTTCTACTAGATGCTCGGTTGTTTCCGTAAATCCCGAAGAGCTCTTGTGTGACGTCACAGTCTAGATGTCTCGTGCAACTTGACGTTTGAAGTGGCGGATCAATGTTTCAGGTGTATTTTTGAAGGTACAACTGCATTTGCCCGAACGGTCACACCATAAAACATTTCAAGTGTCTTGATGCAGATTTATGATAGTTATAGCGAGTGCAGCAAGCATCGTGAAGCGACGTTCACACAGCCAGCTCAATAGACTAACATGTAAGAACAGATGAAATTGGGTATGAAATCTGTACATACATCAGGCAAATTTCTCTGTGAAACATTCCCAGAATTCCTTTACTACCCAATGCTCTTTGCCTTAATAAATAGATAATAACATAAAGCATAAAAGGCTTTCAGCTTTGTAGAAATCTTTCAAAGAAACAAAAAATAACTTTGACCAAAATTGCACTAGGTCTTTAGTTTCAAACAGACACTCGGCTGTCTCCGTAAGCTCCGACGAGCTCCATGACGTCGTATGACGTCACAGCTAGTGGAGATGTCTCGTGTGGCTAACCAATTTTTTAAGTTTTTTTGATAGTAAAACTGCGCTCGCCCCAATGGTCACACCGTAAATCATATTAGCCAAAGAAATTTTTTTTAATATACTGTAAATTTATATCCTATTTGGGATATAATATCCCAAACGGATTGTTATATCCCATTTGGGCGAGTGGTCCCAATCTGTTTATGGTTAAACTTAAACAGGACTGGTACAATCACTAGATTTAGCTACGTAGCTTGATTTACCTACATAGCTTTACTTACCTACCTGAGGTAGCTTTATTTAGCTACCAAACTGATCTATTTCTATTAAAAAGCATTTTTCTCAGGGTGTGCAGAAAATATCATTTTGATGCAGTGATCATTTTCAACTTTGAACTCATCTGAAAACAACTCATGAAAAAATCCCTCTTGGAAAAATGTCTTTTTCTGCACAATTGCAATCAAAGTTCTGAAAGTTTTGGGGCTATGTATGACAGTTAGAACGGTTACTCCTTGAATGAAATGACAAAGAAGTCCAGTTCCGGTTAACACGATAATATGTTGGTAATTATTCAGCACAATGTGAAGTAATCATACTCAGTCATGCCTCACCACACCATCACCGCACGGTCAGATAACCAAACAATGGAATTACGTTTTGCTCTAAATTGTCCAAACGCAGCAATGTATAAACTTTCTCTGCTTTGGATTGTTTTTTAAAGTCTCCTTAGTATAAATATCAATAGTCATTTAATTGTGACTTTCTGTCTCTTTTTTTTTTTTATAAAAAGCCAACATTTGAAAACTTACCTTGAAATAGCTAAATAAAGCTACCTGAGGTAGGTAAATAAAGCTACCATATGAAGGGATAAACAATCGGTGTAATTCTACCCATACGTAGCTAAATCTAGTGATGCCTTGTCACTCATTTCATATTTCGCTCTGCCTAAAGGTCTTAGAAAATGTTAAAGATAACATCTGTTAACAAGTCAAAAACTTTGAAAGCAATATGATGGGATAAATACTTTTTTTCAAAAATTATTTTTTAAAAAATCTCAAGATGGATTTTCAAAGATAATTTTTTTCTGAAAATGGATTTTCAGTTACAAACAGAGGCAAAACATCTCATAGTTCATTAGTTGTTTTCAAGCTTACCGCACACAAAGCAAAAGTACGTTTTCCTTTCGGTTTTCTCCGAGATTAGCTCGTACGCGTAATCGTACACATTTTCATTACCAAACCTGACAAAATAAAAATAAAAAAGATCTTAAAAGTTCATAGAATCATATATAACGAAAAAATCTCAGATTAAATGATTTTAGTAAATTTTTCTTGTCATTCCATACGAATCAAATATAGAATACGAATATATCAAAGTATGATTGAACTTTTTTCTTGGAATAGTATAATGTCCCGATTAGAATAATGTCCTGATTGATCTGATGAGAGATGGAAAATATAGCTATCTCACATCTAAACGGCAAAGTTTTGGTTGTGCTCGAAAGGAGCTTAGAAGCTTCTGAATATGAAATTTAATAAATATTTTAAATTGGCACAGGTGTTTTTATCAATAAGGTATATCTCTATAAAGTATACCTGTGATAGGAAGTATTGCCGCTAACCCTCCATACATTTCTAAATGTTTTGAGCCAGTATTGACACACAGTTAATATATGATACATATTCGTTTCAGCATAAGTATAAAATGAAAAGATGAATAATTCTTGGTTCTCAGTCGTTTTGTTGATTTTTAGTCCCCTATTGGTATTTTGGGTAAATCGACATACCATTCGTCATAAATGACTAGCCAATCGCATAACAGCAATGCTCCTGAGGATAAAATTGGCTTCGATGAAAATGTAGGTGAAGGATACAATTACAGATTGATTCTGTTGGTAAAACACACTCACCTTTCATGTGCATAACTGATTGTATTTGATTTGCCATTATCGGTGTTTTTGTAAGGTGCTAAAGTTGCATTTTTGATAACAATTTTTATGATAACGCACACTGCGTGAACTATCCTATGTAACGTTTTGTGTACATCGGTTTTTAAAATATAGAGTACCTTTTAACGAGTGTATCTTAAGATATATATCAGACGAGGGGGCTTGTCCCCCAAGTCTGATATCTGCATACAGATGCATGATTGTGTTCAAAGGTACTCTATATGTTTTGTATCATTGTTCTCACGCACTGTGTTATAACCATGATCTATGATACTATCAATATATCACGTTCATAGGGCATGTTCATCTTGACGGGCCTATATTCCCAGGCGTATATTCCCACGCACTGCTCTATTAATATTTCATCATACCATTTCATGACCAATGAAAAAAGAGCACGTGATTCGCAAGTATAGGGCGCTGTTTTTTTGGGGGGTACTCGAATATTTCTACATTGACATCTATGGATGACGGCTGCGATTTTTTGTTATCCCAATTTTTAGATACGGTAGAAACGGAAATCAAAATTGAAAATTCTGTAGGCCAGTTAGGAAACCTAAACATTTCACAATTTAATGATGTGTACCTCAAGGAAGAAGATTCTACACCTATGGACTTTCAGACTATAAATTTTGACTTGGGCATTTTCTCGTGGGAGAATTCAATAGATCAAAATGATGGTGACATGAAAATGGAAACTTTTGAATGTGTTGGGCCTAACGAATCACAGATTCAAAGGTTCGCTGAAGCTGTGTCAGATGATGATTTGCGGCAGCTGATTGACTCTCAGACAATCCTAATACGCAGAGAAATACGAAATGGTGTGTTGAAATGTTTAATAAATGGCGCGCATCTCGAGATAATGTACCTTCAAGTTACATAAAAGAAATGAACGCAGAAATGCTGAATTACTGGTTACAACGCTTTGTGTTGGAGGTACGTAAACAGGACGGCAGTGAATATCCCCCGCATACTCTCTACTTCATTGTTTGTGGATTACTGCATCATTTGCGAGAGGAAAACGTTCATAATATGAATTTTCTTGATGAACATGACCACCGTTTTGCCGTTTTCCGTAAAGTTTTGGACGCCCGTATGAAGGAATTGTTATCAAAAGGCGTAGGCACCAAAGTGAAACAAGCTGATCCACTGTTGCCGGAAGATGAAGAAAAAATCTGGACTAATAGAGTATTCGGGTCACACTCTTCTCAAGCTCTACAGTACACAGTTTTCTTCTATAACTGTAAGATATTCGGTTTGAGGGCCTTTGACAAACACAGAAATCTGGAGTGCTCCCAGTTTGAAATTGGGCAAGACGAGCAAGGAAAATTTATTCCATTTACGGGCAGATTATCTAAGACTTACAAAGGGGGGCTGAAACATCTGCAGCTTACCAATAAAGATTTAAAACATTACTGCCAAGAAGGTAAGTTGTTTCTATTAGTATATTTTAAAATTGTACTGTACTAGATAGGGCTGTGCAATATTACCGGTATATCGGTATATTGCGGTATTATCCACCACGATAATATATCGCGATATGAAAATCAGATACCGGTATTTCACGATATTTATAAAAATATATAAAAACCTCCTGTTTTGTAGAAACTGCTGAATTAATAATTGTAACTTACCGAGCCTTTTCAATCTAGTTAAAAAAATACTTCGTCAGCTTTCAGAGGCAGATAGAGAGAAGAGAGGGAGAGGGGGGGAGCTTTTCATTCACTGTCGCAATTTTAAATATCTTTCTTTAAAATAAAATTAATATTTAATAAAAGGACTTTTAAATAAAATTATTAAGAAAGAAAATGTATAAAACATTTCTACAGGTGTATACTATGTGTACTGTGGTTCTCAAAATCTCATGGAATCTACACGATCGACGATGAATGTAGAGTTCAAGATACATATTACAAATAAATTGCCATCCATGTTTTCACTTGATACAGTGTTGCTTTTTATTATTTTTTAACAAGTTTCATGCCATTTTAAACACCTTCATGCTATACCAGGAGCATGTATATTAAAACAATAGAAATAGGCCAATGCAGTTCCTGATCGTATGTCATAATGTGAAATTAGGTCGGGTCAGACTAAAACACCAAACGCCCAAAAATATGTCACAATTTCTTTCTGGCTTTAATTTCCTTCTGTGACCACATAAAATTTCCATATAGTATGTATTGTTTTAAACATTAAGTTACATTTTATGCTATTTCAATAAAACACCCCCTCCCCCCCAGAAAAAAGGTATAAAGAATATACTATGAGAATATACTATGCATACTTTTTTTTCAATTTATAAATACATCAAATGAGTACATTTTGTTTTAATATTTTACCTGGTATTTGATTAAAAGTTTTTATAATTATGTGCACGATTAATGTCTTATCCCCTTCCCCCTTTAAAATTTATAGATAAATTCAAATAGTCTTTGAACTTGACAGCATTTTAAACTTTCTGCACAAATTTATTAATGATAATTAATCTACAATATATCGCAATATATTGCAATATTCAACGTAAAATATTGCAATATATCGCAATATGGTTTTCACTCGCAATACCCAACTCTAGTACTAGATCTACAAAGCTTTTAGTTATTTGTCCGGCAATCGCTATTATTAATGAACAGAAGAAAAATGAAATAGAGCGACAAGTTTTGTTTTAAGAGTTATCCCCCTTAGATATTGATTTTCTACAGTATGTAGGCTACCGGGTTCGATTATGCGCAAGGTGCCAGTTTTGATTTCCGTTTTGAAACACAGAGTTGGAAAAAAAACTGCTTCTCGACATTTGATCATTTATTCTTTGCTACAGAAAACGTAGTACACCTCAAACTAAAGTTTTCTTATTTTTTTTTCAGGTGAATGGTGTCTTGCCGATTTCTATTGTACCTATCTCAAAGCTCTCAATAATGGTGGACCTTTTTACCGCCGTCCCTTAGCTGACCAGGTCCTGTATGGGTGCGATATGGCGAACAAGAACTGGGAGTTAACAAACTAAAGGGCCTGATGAAGGAAATCACAGGTAAAGCAGGACTGAAGGGAAACTTTACCAACCACTCGGGCAAGAGGACCTGTGCTACTCAGTTATATCACGCAGGGATCGACGAGCAGGAAATCATGTCTTGGACCGGTCACAGGTCAGAGACGGCAGTAAGAAAATACAAAAGATCAAATTCAGCACTACAGGAGCGTGTTTCCGAAGTTTTGAATCCCCCAAACGTGAAAAAAATTAAATGTGAAACAACCACGCTTAAAACAAGTGAGTGTGAAAATATTCAGGATGAAAATTTGAGTTCGGTGTGCGACAGTGCCGTTTTATCTGAAAGTGAAATTGCAACTTCCAGGGAAAATGCCGAGAGTTAAAATACCTGCATTTTGAAGCCAGGCTCGGTATTTAATACATGTAATTGCACTTTTTCATTTTTAACCCCGAGTGGCTTTCTTTGAACAGTAAAAAAAACAATTGTGTTTTCTTGCATTAAATGTCATCTTTTTTATTTTATTTGAAAAAAATATTGTGCACATTTTCATTTAATGTCATGTACATGTAACATGATGTAAGCACATGAAATTGCAATAAAATACGATTTTTTTTCATTTCTTGCTACTGGTCAGTGGTGTGATCTATCACAGATATATCACGGAAAACTGTTATGTATCAAGAAAAAATGAATGGCTGAGATCAAAGGAAAACCTCACAAACAATGATACAAATTTTTGGAAGCCTCCTTTATTTAAAAAATTATTTAATAAAGATTTTCCAGCAAATATTTCTGCTACATCCTCTTAAATTTGGTTAGACAAGAGGAAAAATCACTGTGTTAATTAACCTCCAGTATTCTGGCCAATGGTAAGTAACTCTTGCTAAATTCAGGCCTATCCAAAACTATCTATTGACCTATCCTGTTATTCTATTTTGAGAAGTGGACAGACTTTACGTAATTCCTCTTCTCTTCACAATTATAATCCTTCGTGTTTGACGGTATATGTCAGTTTTTCTTGTGACAGTTGTGTGTATTAATTTTATTTGAAATATATAATTTAACACATCTGTTATGATAATCAGACATATTTTATATGAGATGAGTTGAAGTGTAGGCCGTCACGGGTCCTACATTTTTACACGTTTTCCAGAATCAAAACATGAAGGCTTGTGAAAAGAGGTAGATGTAGGGGAAAGCCTGTCCAAGTTTCTCTTAAAAGAATAAGGTCCTGCCAGTGTCTCGCCTTTCAGGTCTTTATAGAGAAGATGGAAAACACATATTGCACTTTTAGCCAGAAGTTTGTGCACTACATATTGTATCCTGACTACCTTTTATTATTAATTCTTATGTTATTTAAACTATTTTCAGATCAGTTCATTTATTGTAGATGTAACTGAGATAACTGCATATTTCTGGATATCAGGATTTATTATTATTTTTTTTTTGTAGAAGACCTCTGCTCTGTTGATGATCATTCAGGCTCAGTATGGCCAAGATAAGGATTCTGGTACTTATTGTACATGTAAGTCTCATACTGTCCGCAGGAGGAAAGGTCATCTTCAAAATGGCAGGTATTGTAAGTACAGATGAAAGTGGTCTAACATTTGAAGAAGCTTTAAGGAAAGCTAACCAAGACTTACCGGCTGATATAGAATTTCAGGCGCTTTACATCAAAATGGATGCTAATCCAATTCGATCTGCTTTGAACTTGTGTAGTGCTGTTATATCTAAGGGCGTTCACACAGTTATTGTTAGCAAGCCAGAGAATTCGGACAACAATCCTCCTATCTCTGTGTCCTATACCTGTGGCTTCTACTCTATCCCAGTCATTGGTATATCAGCAAGAGACAGTTCATTCTCAGACATGGTAAGAACTAGGAACATTTTTATGTTTCTTATGAATTCCTAATTGTAGGATTAAATTATAGTAGTGTTAAATTGTTCATTTGTGCAGGAAGAGAAATAATTCAGCCTGTAAAAATGGTAAATAAAAACTGATTTTTTTTCTCAATATCAAGAGGACTTTAATTTGAATAGTCACAGATAATGTGCTTGTATCTTCAGCATGTTCAGGTAGTGCAGATTCAAAAATTCTTCAACCAACTTACCAATGATATTCTTTACATTTGGTTGATATTGTTCTAGTGATTCTGAAGAAGAATTTTAAAAAGAAATTTTTTTGACAGGTTGATCAAACTTGAATCCAAAAAGTGCACTGACACTCAAGTCTTTAGCTTAGACATGTTAGATGAGTTAAAAAAAAAGTAACAAAAAGAGTGCATTTAGCAAATGTGTTCATAGAGCATTGTACATTTACTGGTGTGTTCAGAAACTTGAATGTCACATACATGTACATGTATTGTCTTGGTCATGATCTCATTAAATCACTCTTATTCCAGACTGTTCACAAGACCTTCCTGCGTACAGTACCACCCTACTTCCATCAGGCTGATGTTTGGTTGAAGATGCTTCAATACTTTGACTGGAATCAGGTGGTATTCATTCACAGTATGGACATAGAGGGTCGCATGATTCTCAATCGATTCCAGTCCAAGGCAGATGAAATTTCTGTAAGTAGATAGTTGATGGAATAGGATTCATGTATAGATACATGAATTTGGCTGATATCCTAGCCGAAGGCTCAAGTGAGCTTTTCTGATCACATTTTGTCTGTAGTCCGTCTGTCCGTCCGTCTGTCTGTCTGTCTGTAAACTTTTCACATTTTCGACTTCTTCTCAAGAACCGCTGGGCCAAGTTCAACCAAACTTGCCACAAAGCATCCTTGGGTAAAGGGGATTCAAGTTTGTTCAAATGAAGGGCCACGCCCTCATTCAAGGGGAGATAATTGGGAATTAATAAAAATTTGGTGGCATGTTTTAAAAATCTTCTTCTCAAGAACCACTGTGCCAGGAAAGCTGAAAATTATATGGAAGCATCCTCAGGTAGTGTAGATTCAAGTTTGTTCAAATCATGACCCCCGGGGGTAGGGCGGGGCCACAATGGCCGACCAAAGTTTTACATAGAAATATATAGGAAAATTCTTTAAAAATCTTCTTCTCAAGAACCACTGTGCCAGAAAAGATGAAACTTATATGGAAGCATCTTCAGGTAGTGTAGATTCAAGTTTGTTCAAATCATGACCCCCGGGGGTAGGGCGGGGCCACAATGGCCGACTAAAGTTTTACATAGAAAGATATAGGAAAATTCTTTAAAAATCTTCTTCTCAAGAACCACTATGCCAGAAAAGCTGAAACTTATATGGAAGCATCTTCAGGTAGTGTAGATTCAAGTTTGTTCAAATCATGACCCCTTGGGGTAGGGCGGGGCCACAATGGCCGACCAAAGTTTTACATAGAAATATATAGGAAAATTCTTTAAAAATCTTCTTCTCAAGAACCACTGTGTCTGGAAAGCTGAAACTTATATGGAAGCATCTTCAGGTAGTGTAGATTCAAGTTTGTTCAAATCATGACCCCCGGGGGTAGGGCGGGGCCACAATGGCCGACTAAAGTTTTACATAGAAAGATATAGGAAATTTCTTTAAATATCTTCTTCTCAAGAACCACTAAGCCAAAAAAGCTGAAACTTATATGGAGGCATCCTCAGGTAGTGTAGATTCAAGTTTGTTCAAATCATGACCCCGGGGGGTAGGGCAAGGCCACAATGGCCGACCAAAGATATAGGAAAATTCTTTAAAAATCTTCTTCTAAAAAATAACAAAGCCATAATTGACCATATTTATATGGAAGCATCCTCAGGTAGTGTAGATTCAAGTTTGTTCAAATCATGACCCCCAGGGGTAGGGCGGGGCCAAAATGGCCAACCAAATTTTTTGCATAGAAATATATAGGAAATTTTAAAAAAATTTCTCAAGAATAGCAAAGCTATGATTGGTCATGGCACTACTTTTGAATTTAAACCAATTTCTACTTTTTCCTATCCACAATGCTTAGGTGAGCGATGTGGCCCATGGGCCTCTTGTTTGTTGAAGTGTGCTTTATTATGCAGGACCAGATTAAAGAGCAAGAGCATATCTATATCTGTACATAGGTTTTAACTAAACATTGTGTTCATTTACAGATTGAGAAAGTAATTAAGTATCCATCTGGTGATCAAGATTATAAATCCTACCTACGTCAGTTAAGCAGCTTACAGTCTCGAGTTGTTCTGCTGTCAGCAATGTAAGTGGCTGATAATAGATACAGGTTTCAATGAATGAAATATAGTGAATCTGATGTAAGACATACCTGCATGTTATTTTATTTTATTCATTGTTTTATGTATACATATTACTGTAAAATCACATATATTCATGGGGTCAAATTTTTTATTTTTGAGGAAAAAATCTTGGTTTGTGGGGACTTGATTTCGTGCATGGAGAATGTTTTAGTATTTAAATGTAACTTACATTTTACATGTCATGATGGTCATAAATTCAAGGGTCTCTCCTTGCCTCGAAAAACTACGAAAATCCCCAGGAAAATTAGTGATTTCACAGTATGTAAATGTAGATGTATTTTGTTGCAGGCAGGAGGATGCTGACCAGATTTTCCAGGATGCTAAAGCACTTAACTTAACAGGAGAAGGATATGCATGGATTGTCAGTGAACAGGCCCTGAGTTCTCCCTACGTACCAGAGGGTAAAGATTTCTACAGCCCCCTCCCCCCTCACAACACACACATGTATACACATAACCAGAGGGTAAAGATTTCTACAGCCCCCTCCCCCCTCACAACACACACATGTATGGGATACACATAACCAGAGGGTAAAGATTTCTACAGCCCCCTCCCCCCTCACAACACACACATGTATACACATAACCAGAGAGTTAAGATTTCTACAGCCCCCTCCCCCTCACAACATAACTAGAGAGTTAAGATTTCTACAGCCCCCCTCTCCCCCTCACAACACACACATGTACTGGGGTATACACAGAACCAGAGGGTAAAGATTTCTACAGTCCCCCCTCCCCCCACAACACACACATGTATACACATACACACACTTTTTAAGAAGCACCTCTAATCCAGCTCACTCACCTCTAACAGTGATTGGGAAGGCAAAAAAGGTTAATGGGACTATGATGCAACATTGCTAAATATTGAATACGCACCTTGGCGCCACCATTGATTGATTTAATGCGCTATTTTTCACTTCAATGCAACTATGGCGTGTGGCGCAAGCCCTGCTCTAAGGTAGCTGTACCTCGTATTCATCTTGTTAAGAATTAAGACTCGTGCATCAATATCATATAAAGTTATATAGAGTTAGAACTTAACTGTCCATCACACACTGTAAGAAGTAAGTACTTTTTGTGTTTAATATAGACATGTTAGAGATATGAAATATTGCCAATATTTAGTACATTGGAATGATACTACATGTACTGTATAAGAGAAATTTTCGCCTCCGTTTTATTTTCGCCCCTTTCACCATTGTCACCAGTGGGTGAATTTAAAACGGGGCAAATTTAAAGAACACAGTATAAATTCTTAAACAGAACTGGGACTAGGCGAGTTTGTAAGCAAGTGTAAAAGGCTGAAAATAACAAGGGTCGAAAAAAAACCTGTATACAGTATATCATTTCTTTTTTTTAGGTCACCTGAGTAAACTCAGGTGACCTATTGCTATCTGTTTTCGTCCGTCGTCGTTCGTTGTGCGTCGTGCGTCGTTCGTCGTGCGTTAACATTTGAACATTTTTAGCTTTTTCTCTGCAACCACTGAACCAATTTAAACCAAATTTGGCACAAAGCATCTATGGGTGAAGGGGAACAAAAATTGTGAATTTCATGATCCCTGCCCCCCTGGGGCCTGAGGGGTGGGGCCAAAACCACTAAAATTAATGCAATCTTTAAAAATCTTCTTCTTTACTCCTGGACATCAAGCAGTCAAACTGTTTGCATGATTGTAATCAGCAATGAGTCCTCTACCAAAATTGTGAAATTCATGGCCCTGGGGTCAGGGGTTCTAGTGCTAGGGCGGGGCTAAATAAGTAGGTAGTGAAAATGCATTATTTCTTTGAAAATCTTCTTCTCTGCACCTGGGTATTAAATAAACCAACTAAGTACATAGTTATGATGAGCAAGAGTGCCTCTACCAAAATTGTGAATTTTATGGCCCCAAGGACAGGGGTTCTGGTGTTAGGGCGTGGCTCTATTGATTATATAGTGAAAATACATGAATTCTTTGAAAATCTTGTTCTCTGCTCCTGGGTATTAAATAAACTAAGTAAGTACATAGTTATGATAAGCAAGAGTGCCTCTACCAAAATCATGAATTTTATGGCCCCAGGGTCAGGGGTTCTTGTTTTAGGGTGGGGCTCTAATGATTATATAGTGAAATGCATGAATTCTTTGGGGAGCCAGTCAAAGCGCCCCCTAATAAAAACGTCCCGGTCAAAGCGTCCCCTAATTTTAGTCAAAGCGCCCCCTGATTTTGGTCAAAGCGCCCCTAACATATTTTTATAGAAAAAATATCGCCCCCAAATATTGGTCAAAGTGTCCCCTGATTTAAGTCGAAGCGCCCCATGATTTTGGTCAAAGCGTCCCCTAACATATTTTTATAGAAAAAGAATACCGTCCCCAAATTTTGGTCAAAGCGTCCCCTGATTTTAGTCAAAGCGTCCCCTGATTTAAGTCAAAGCGCCCCATGATTTTGGTCAAAGCGTCCCTTAACATTTTTTTATAGAAAAAAAATACCACCCCCAAATTTTGGTCAAAGCGTCCCCTGATTTTAGTCAAAGCGCCCCATGATTTTGGTCAAAACGCCCCCTAATATATTTTCGCAGAAAAAAAAACGTTTCGAGTCGATCCCCAAGAAATGGTCAAAATGTCCCCTGATTTGGTCAAAGGGCCCCTTTATAGAATTTTTTCGGGTAACTGCAAAACAATGATAATATTATAAATACAAAACTTTTTTTTTACCGTAACATGTTTGTAAAAATATATTAGGGGGCGCCTTGACCAAAATCAGGGGACGCTTTGACCAAAATCAGGGACGTTTTGACCATTGCTTGGGGACGGTTCCAAGACGATTTTTTCTAAGAAAAAATGTAAGGGTGCGCTTTGACCAAAATCAGGGGACGCTTTGACCAATATTTGGGGGCGTTTTGACCAATATTTGGGGGTGGTTTTGTAACATCATTTTACTGTAAAATTCTATAAGGGGCGCTTTGACCAAAATCAGGGGACATTTTCACCAAAATCAGGGGACGCTTTGACCAAAATCAGGGGACGCTTTGACCGGGACGGTTTTATTATGGGGCGCTTTGACTGGATTTCATTCTTTGAACATCTTATCCTTTTCTATTGGTTAATATGCTAATGATCTAATTACATATCTAAGGCCAGGATTTATTTTATTTTCAGTTTTACAAACCCCCCGCTCAAGGTTTTGAATTTTTAGAAAAAAATAAAAAAATTTTTCTTTCCGATGTCAAATTTGAGTCGGGATCGAGATTTCAAATTTACGAACTCGCACTTCCGGTTTTAATTTGAAACGGCGGGTAAATAAAGCTAGATCCAAGAATTTAGCTTGGTTTAGTGTAAAATTCATCGATAAGAGTGCCATTCAAAACGTTTCACCCGTTCAAAGGACAAATAAAATGCTGACGACTTTGTTGCACAATGACATGCGGGTGAGATAATTATGTATTCGTTTCAAAAGTAACTGTAAATTATTTTCCTCTCCCAGGTTTTAAATGCCCGTGGTAGCTATTGCATATTGCCAGGGACATTGTTTAGGTCTCTGTTATAGCTTACAGTCTAAGCATCATTCTTCAGAAAATGGTTGCTTATGCATCAGATGTAATGAATAAAACTATGGGAGAAGTGAAGTCCATTTGAGGAAGAAATAAACAATAACCTGAAGTGAAGAAATAAAAAAAAAAATTCAACTATTAAAAGGCAAGAATATACAAATATATACAGGCATGTAGTATCATTTGTATCAGCCAGAAAAATTATTTTACACTTAATTGAAAAAATGTTGACCCTACTCCCCAATACTTCCTGTCTGTTTTATGATAGGAATTATAATTTTAGGCATCAAGTAAATTTTAGAACAATGTCTACACATTCACCTAACACATATTAAAAAAATGAAGATATATTGAAAGACTTTTAAAGAATTGATTTTTTAAAATATATTTTGATCACATTTTCCGGTTGAGTGAAAAAGTTTTTGGTGCATATAAGCCCTATGTTGACCAAACTTGCATGGATGATACATCTTAGAATGCATATGAAATGCTTCGGATGACATTTTCCGGTTGAGTGAACAGGTTAAAGTTTTTGGTGCAGGTTCATTTTTAAGTAACTATATGCCCTATGTTGACCAAACCTACATGTATGATACATCTAAGGATGAATACTACATGTACTGGGCTTGCTTCGGATGCTGAATTTGATACATTTTCCAGTTGAGTGAACAGGTAAAAGTTTTTGGTGCAGGTTTCATTTCCAAATGTTTTACTTTCACACTTATTTGTAAGCATTAAAGTTTTTGTGTCCAAGTAACTATGAGTTCTTTAAGGATGCCTATGCATAGGATAGTGGATGAGTGAAAATGTTAGTTTTTGATATATGTTAATATTTCCATTAACTATGAGCCCTATAATGAGCAAACTTGCATGGTACATCTTAGGATGCACACTAATGGACTTGCTTCGGATGCTGAATTCGACATACATTATTCAGAAAAGACCAGGTAAAAGTTATGGTTGCAGGTCTATTTCCAAAAAACTATAAGGCCTTATAAACCAAACTTGCACAAATGTTGCATCAAGAGATGAAAACTCTCAAATTGCTTCAGAATTTTTATTACATTTTCATTAAGAAGAACTAGTTTAAATTTTTTATGTAGGTCTATTTCAAAGTATCAGATAAATATTTTCATTTTTGGAATGTACACTTTTTGTTGGTTAATTGTGTGACTTTGCCTTAAAAAAACATTCGTTGAGGTGAGCTTGTAATCTCTGATTACCTATGTTTAAAATATATTTTGATCAACATCACAAAATTTATATAACTGGCCCAAACTGGCAGATGATGAAATAAGCAATTAAATGTTTTACTTTCCTATTTGTAAGCATTATGTGTCCAGTGGTAAGGAGCCTATTAGGATAGCATAAAAAAAGAATGTACAAATGTTAATAATTGATTTATCAAAAAAATTTATTTCCTTTTCCTTCGGGATTTTTTATTCTCATGTTCATAACTAAACTTAAACATAAAAAAAAAAATGCTGGCCTTATAATGAAGAAAGGGGCCTCTTTCAAAATAGATAATTTCAGGGCTGCTGGGTCAAGGGTACCAAGGGGGTACTTTGACTAAAAATGAATTAATGCTTTGGAATCTGCCCTTTGATAAGCAATGGTGCCTCTTTCAAAATTTGTGAATTTCATGGCTTTTGGCTTAAAACACGAACCAAATACAATCGCTGGAAAGTTGTTACATGATACTCAGGTGACCTATAAGGCCCGTGGGCCTCTTGTTTCTTTCAATACCCATTTTGATGAAATCACAGGAATAATTTTATAAGATGTTGTGTCTTATATTCAAACTTGGCTACGATGAAGTTTTCCTGTTTTATATAATGCCACATGTTTAAAAATTAATTGGAGGGCAAATAGGATTACTGCATGTATACTATTATGTTGCCTGGTTTTCATTGTAAATTAATTCAATAACAATTCAGTCACACATTTTCAAGTCTGAAGGGTTCTTTTGTCTATCCAAATAGAGGACAAAACAACTTTGTTAATGGTTTTCACAGTACAATGCTTCAATTAATTATGATTTCGAAGTAGTCACTTAAATGTTATTGGTATAGCTCTAATGCATTTTAATTAGTTATTTGCATGGAAACACCTATATACCTGGTCTAAACTCTGTTGTATATAGGTACCCTGGGACTGAAGTTATTCCTTGGGAACAATGAGAAGGAGCACCTGGAGGACTGTGTAAGTCTGATAGTACAGACCGTCAAGGAGCTGGTTAATGGAACTCTGTCAGAGATAACAGACACCCCTAACAGCTGTAACACCACCTCCTCCACCTGGCGGGCCGGCAATACCATCCTAAAGTAGGTCACTTTGTAGCTGATTGAAAAAAAACTATGTATTTTTATGAAGGGTAATAACCATGATAATTAACCATAAAATTGTAGACACTCCTAACTAACTGTGAACAGAATGGCAAATCGCAATATACTGGTATACAAGGAAGTCTCTTTATGCTTTAAAAATTCTTGAATGGGACATAAAACAACATACAATCAATCCAACTTTTTTCCAGGGCTCTGTTGGATGCCAAGTTGGAAAAAGGCAAGACTGGACAGATAGCCTTTGACTCCTCAGGGGATCGCCTGAATCCTGTCTACTATTTCCAGAATGTTCAGCTGAAGAATGGAAAGCCTAGCATTGAAAATATTGGCTTTTATGGAAATCCAAAGGTTTAAGATTTTTACAAGTTTAATTCTGTATTTTATTGTCCCCTGCTTTCGTGAAAGCGAGGGGACATTAAATCTCATTTGTTTGTCTGTCTGTCCATCCATCAGTCTGTCACAAAAACTTTAACCTTGCCATAACTTTTGATTAAGTGGAGCTATGACTTTCATATTTTTCATGTGTATTTCTTGTGACAAGACCTTTTTTTTGGGTACCACCAAATTTGACCTTTTGACCTTGGAGTTTGACCCACTTTTACACAAAAATCCAAAACTTTTACTTTGACCATAACTTTTGAATGGTAGATACTAGGACTATCATATTTCACATATATATTGCTTGTGGCAAGACCTTTCATTGGATACCAACAACTTTGATGTCTTGACCTTGACCTTGGAGATTTCCATACTTATGAAAACACTTTAACCTTGGTCATAACTTTTGAACAGCAAGGGCTGGGACTTTCATACTTCACATATGTAATCCTTGTGAGAAGACCTTTCATTGAATACCAAGAACTTTGACCTTGACCTTGAAGTTTGACCTTCTTTTTAAAAACTTTAACCTTGGCTACAATTTTGAACGGTAGATACTCAGACTTTCATATTTCACATATGTATTCTTTGTGGCAAGGCCTTTCATTTGATACCAACCCTTTTGACCTTGATGAGATTTCGGTACTTATAAAAAAACTTTAAGCTTGGCCATAGCTTTTGAATGGTAAGGGCTAGGGCTTTCATACTTCACTTGTGTAATCCTTTTGAGAAGACCTTTAATCGCATACCAAGAACTTTGACTCTCTGATCTTGGAGTTTGACCTACTTTAAAAAATTTTAACCTTGTCCATAACTTTTGAACAGTTAGGTTTAGGGTTTTCGTCGGTTCTTATGTTTTTAGATTCGGTTTCAGGTTTTTCAGCTCGGGTCTATAATAGAATAAAAACTCATGACTTGAATTATATTCAACAAAAACTTTAGATTCTTTAAAATCTAAGAAACAGAAACATAATGACTGGTTTGAATAAGTTTCATAACGAGAAAAATAATTGAATCAAATGATTCAAATCACATTATTACCGTTTTTAATGGTAATAGACTAATGAACCTTCTGTTTTAGACGCGATTTTTATGGTAAAAACCTACTCTATTGTACAAATCGGAACCGAACCGGATTCCGGAAAAACAGAACATAACCGACCCGAATTAATTGTTCCACGGTTCTGGGTCATTTCAGGTACCCGTGACAGGCCTATCCTTCACATATTTAATCCTTATGGCAGGACTTTTCACTGGGTATCAAGAACTTTGACCCTTTGACCTTGACCCTGTAGTTTTACCTACTTTTAAAAAACTTTAACCTTGTCCATAACCTTTGAATGGTTAGAGTTAGGGTTTTCATCCTTCACATATGTAATCCTTATGGCAGGACCTTTCATTTGTTATCAAGAACTTTGACCCTTTGACCTTGACCTACTTTTCAAAAATGTATCCTTGGTCATAACTTTTGAACAGGTGGTGCTAGGGATTTCGTATTTCACAATTGTATTTCTTATAAAAAGACCCTACTTTGGGTATTAATATATTCAATTTGCATTTAAGAAAAGTTTAATTTCGCTATGTTGGCATAGGGGGGAATAAGTGTTTAACAAACACATCTTGTTCCTTATATTGAGAAGAGATTAGGGCTTTCATATTTGACATATGCATTACCTGTGACAAGATATTTCCAAGCATGCTATGATTTCTGACCCCTTGACCTTCACGATTTACCTCATTTTTAAAAAAATCAATTTCAGTGATAATTTCTAAATGACATGTATAATAGGGCATTCATATTAGACACAAGATGTCATAAAAAATGACATCTCACCCCAAAAAGACACCAAAAGCGGGGGACCACAATTCTTTGAATTTGCTTGTTGTTTTAATATTTTATTAATAATTTATTTTTTACTCATGATTTTAAGATATGTGAAAACAAAAAAGAAAAAGCTTCATGTATGATTCGAACTCTCTCTATAGCACAGGGTTTGGCGCAAGATCCTCCATATTTACCACTTTGCTACGAAGTATATGTGTTATAGATGTATGTCAGTGTTATTTAAATGAACAGGTTGTTGGACAAATGAAATACATTTCACATTTATGTTTCCATCATTGAAGCGTTAACGAAGAATTGAACCCAAAAATTCATTTTTTATGGCACTAGTGGACATTTTCGGTTGGGTGAACATTTACAAAAATAGCGACTATGGATCTTCACTATGAAGCGCAGTATGCGCAATAATATTTAAAGTAAAGTATATAAAGAATTTTAAACTGTTTTTTACACCTTAAATGGGATGTTGTCAAACATCGCTAAGGGTTTTTTTTAAAAACATGAACTACATACCATATTTACATACCATACAACCTTGCATTCTTAAAAAAAAAATAAAATTAAGTTGGGTTAATAAAATAAAATTGGTCCAAGAATTCCAGGCCCTTAAGAACTTTTCCAGTTTGAAAGCACAATCAAGCATTTTCTGTGAACACAATTAAGTAAATTTAACTCAGGTAGGTAGCATCGTTTTTTTTAAGTTGGGGGGGGGGGGGAGGGATTAGAACAGTCAGAAAAAATTCGACTTGCTTGAAGAAACCTGACAAGTTAGATAGGTTTCAATATCTTTCATTGCTAAATTTTTTATTCCTTAACTTCACATTACCTTATTTAACTATACTGCAACAAAAATTGGAGGGGGGGGGCAATCGGGCAATGTTCAATGAACTTTTTCAACAGTGGGGGGAGAGGGCAGATACATAAAGTAGCTTTATTTTCTGTAGTTTATTATATGTTGCAGGGTTGCAAATAACCACTCGCCCACTCGCAAATGCGAGTAAATTTTCCTGTGGGCGACCAGCTCTTGAGAATATTATCGCCCACATGGCAAGTAAGAATTTTATCGGACCTTTTCCAGAATCAAATCGTAGTTTGGTTCAACTATCCAATGTACTTTCTTTTCATATCCCAGGCGGATTTTTCCGTGTTTGATCATTCAGCTGATTCCATTTTTCAAATATTAATTGTAGCTTTATTTGAGATACAAAATATGTCAATCTAGTCAACGTTTACCTTAAATTTAAAGAGTAATCATTATTGTAACAAGAAGAAGGGGGGGGGGGGGGCAAACGGGCAATGTTCAATGAACATTTTCAACAGTGGGGGGAGAGGGCAGATACATAAAGTAGTTTTATTTTCTGTAGTTTATTATATGTTGCAGGGTTGCAAATAACCACTCGCCCACTCGCAAATGCGAGTAAATTTTCCTGTGGGCGACCAGCTCTTGAGAATATCATCGCCCACATGGCTAGTAAGAATTTTATCGGACCTTTTCCAGAATCAGATCGTAGTTTGGTTCAACTATTCGATGTACTTTCGTTTTCATATCCCAGGCGGATTTTTCCGTGTTTGATCATTCAAGTGATTCCATTTTTCAAATATTAATTGTAGCTTTATTTGAGATACAAAATATGTCAATCTAGTCAACGTTTACCTTAAATTTAAAGAGTAATCATTATTGTAACAAGAATTTGGGTTCCCCCATTCTTTTTCTGCCGCTATAGGCAGCCATGTTGGGTGTCTACTGTAAATATAACACCTGGTTAATTCAGTCCAGGTATGTTTGGCTCCTTTATTTATGAAAAAAAAAAATCAACCGAAATACCGACCCTTGGTTATTTGGGAATGTTACAAAAATCAAATATTTCTTAAGCCTAATTCAAAATACATGCCCTGAAACAATTTAAATCAAAAGAAACAAAATTGAATTGAATGACAACATGGAATTTCATACATTGAGTAGTGTAAAAAGTCTTCAGGAAATTTTTGAAAAGAAATAATGAAATACTATGGCCATAAAGTATTTTTCGCTTATGTTTTCATATGAAAAGATTTTTTACAAAGTGAAAAAAAAAAATTGTGGGCCCCATAAAATCAATGTGGGCTGGTAAAAATTGTGAAGTTGGGGGCCCACATGGCCCCCAAGGTTTAAATGTTACTTGCAACCCTGTGTTGCATGATTATATAAGGAGGGGGGCTCCACTGCCCCCCACCTTTACGTTCATAAAACTATGAATTTCATATGTAATTATTAATCAATTCATTCCTAAAATCTCGAAAATTTTGTTTGTGGAATGCGTTCCCAGTATTTCATTTGTCGGAGTAAAGCTCACTCCAGCTTTCAGCATCACAAGTGTTTTCACACGAAATTTGTATAACCTACATTTCGATGATGTACTCGACTTCAAACTTCTGATTCAGAATTTCGAGTCAAGATTTATAACTATGGGTTATTTTGAGCCGAGCTCCAAATGCCTCTTTCGAACTAGCCAATGTTGTTAATTTAATTGCAAGATTATTTATATTATTTTCAAGGGGTCAAAAATACTGTGGTTCATCATGTGTATATAAGGAATATGTTTTATCATTTAGTAGAATTACGGTTTTGGCATTTGGTATTTTGCGCAGACGTAACATGATACTGTATGGAATACTTTTTTGTTTTGAACTTTTTTTGTTTAAAAATGTCAAATGTATCTATGAACCATTTAAATTGATAAGGTTACATGTAAATCATTTTTTGTATTAGTTATTTCATTTTGGCACAATATGGTTTCCACATGTCTTTATCCATAGTTGCTAACAGCTGTAGAAGTTCACCCAACCGAAAATGTCCAGTAAACCCATTTTCCACTAAATATGCTTTTAACTGTCAACTTTGAAATAAAGATTGTCAAATGATAAATCATTCAGTAAAAAATAAAATAATTGTTTGTTTTGAAGATGACATTACTGAGAACATGATTTTAGAAAAACATAACTTTTCCGTGAATTTTGAAAATTAAGAAACATATTATTTCAGAGTGGGGGATTGTCCACGCCATGTACACCCTCTTTCATTAATTTTTTCATTTACAGGAAATTTATTTCTAATGAAAATTTCAAATGAATTCTTGAGCAGTATTCACATACAAACAATATACACTCAAATTACTACTTACTGTGAATCATGTATTGCAATGCGAAAAAAATTAGTGCCTTATGAATGTATGATACAACAAGTAATATTAGGTATCTTTTACTAGGTCATCAGTAATGCTCTAGAAATAAATGAGTCCAAAATAGTTTGGCCAGGCAAGAAGAAAACCAGGCCAAGTGGAATTAACATCTCTACAGAATTAAAGGTATTAAAGTCTTGTTACTTTGTTAATATTAATTACTGTGGTGACTATAAAAAAACCTTTCTTCCTTTTGTGAATTGTATCAACCTCCCTTTGAGTAAACCCCTTGTTCTGTCAAAGTGTTTTTAATTATTATTATTATATATTTAAAGAAAATTGAGCCTTGAGACATAACAAATGATTTTTAAATGATTTATTTTCTGTATTTGTGATGAAAAAATTCTTGCTAGATTGTGACTTTGGAATCTGTGCCGTTTGTATACACCAGAAAGATGACAGAGAGTGACTCATGTAACTGGGATAGGAATGAGAGGTTATGTCCCCTGGTAAATGAAACAACAGGTAAGCCATACATACACATGTACATACAAATTAATGAAAAGGGAGCCATCAGAATGTTCCCATCTTAAGGACAGGCTGGAGGGCCACTTACATAGCTATATTAAACATCTCATCTCACCTCATATACCAGCCTCAAATCTTTCTAGGACAAAAGTTTTGAGAAAAATCTTAAGACTTTTATTCATTGTTGTGTATGTGCAACTTTTTCTCTAAAAATGTACAAAATAATTGCAAGAAGGACTGAAGGAGTAAATTCAGTCTTTTCTTTATTTATTGATTTGATATCAAATTATGTCTTGTATTTATCTATTTTTAGAAAATCAATTTGTTATAGAATTAAAGCATTTTTCATTTATTTAGATTTCTGGATTTTCAAGTACATGTAGTTTAATGAAAAATGATACTCCTACAGTTGTGGTATATATTGTAGGGAGATACTCCTACAGTTGTGGTATATATTGTAGGGAAATACTCCTACAGTTGTGATATATATTGTAGGGAAATACTCCTACAGTTGTGGTATATATTGTAGGGAAATACTCCTACAGTTGTGGTACATGTGTATATTGTAGGGAGATACTCCTACAGTTGTGGTATATATTATAGGAAGATACTCCTACAGTTGTGGTATATATTGTAGGGAGATACTCCTACAGTTGTGGTATATATTGTAGGGAGACACTCCTACAGTTGTGGTACATGTGTATATTGTAGGGAGATACTCCTATAGTTGTGGTATATGTTGTAGGGAGATACTCCTACAGTTGTGGTATATGTTGTAGGGAGATACTCCTACAGTTGTGGTATATATTGTAGGGAGATACTCCTACAGTTGTGGTATATGTAGTAGGGAGATACTCCTACAGTTGTGGTATATATTGTAGGGAGATACTCCTACAGTTGTGGTATATGTTGTAGGGCTGTGGTATATATTGTAGGGAGATTCTCCTACAGTTGTGGTATATATTGTAGGAAGATACTCCTACAGTTGTGGTATATATTGTAGGGAGACATTCCTACAGTTGTGGTATAAATTGTAGGGAGATACTCCTACAGTTGTGGTGTATGTTGTAGGGAGATACTCCAACAGTTGTGGTATACATTATAGGGAGATACTCCTACAGTTGTGGTATATATTGTAGGGAGATACTCCTACAGTTGTGGTATATATTGTAGGGAGATACTCCTACAGTTGTGGTATATGTTGTAGGGAGATACTCCTACAGTTGTGGTATATATTGTAGGGAGATACTCCTACAGTTGTGGTATATATTGTAGGGAGATACTCCTACAGTTGTGGTGTATGTTGTAGGGAGATACTCCAACAGTTGTGGTATACATTATAGGGAGATACTCCTACAGTTGTGGTATATATTGTAGGGAGATACTCCTACAGTTATGGTATATATTGTAGGGAAATACTCCTACAGTTGTGGTATATATTGTAGGGAGATACTCCTACAGTTGTGGTATATATTGTAGGGAAATACTCCTACAGTTGTGGTATATATTGTAGGGAAATACTCCTACAGTTGTGGTATATATTGTAGGGAGACATTCCTACAGTTGTGGTATATATTGTAGGGAGATACTCCTACAGTTGTGGTATATATTGTAGGGAGATACTCCTACAGTTGTGGTATATATTGTAGGGAGATACTCCTACAGTTGTGGTATATATTGTAGGGAGACATTCCTACAGTTGTGGTATATATTGTAGGGAGATACTCCTACAGTTGTGGTATATATTGTAGGGAAATACTCCTACAGTTGTGGTATATGTTATAGGGAGATACGGCTACAGTTGTGGTATACGAGGGGCGTTCAATAAATAATGTCATTGGGGCTCAGAAAGAAGCAAACGACGCTTTTCAATGATTTAGTCTTCATGATTTTACTTATTAATCTCTTTTAATTCAAACACATGTCAGTAACATTTTTTATCCAATTTCTGATTGTTTTTAGAACTCATTTTTGGGTATGACCCTTAATATACTGGAAAATGGCAGATCCAATGATTTCCTGGACTTTTTTTTTCCTTCTGTTTTTTTCAAGTTTGGAAATAGAAACAAGTCAAAAGGTCAAAGATCTGGCAAATATTGTTAATGTGAAAAAACATTAACTTTCTGTTTATCCCGAAAACCCCTTTACTCTTTAGGGCATGCGGGTTTGAACGCTGTCATGAAGAAATTCAATATAGTGGATTCCTGATTCTGGGTCCTTTCACTGATAAACCTTTAGATTTCTTTGCAAAAAAACTGCTTTCTAGACACCTCCAGATATTAAACTGTCTCCCCGAATACGAATTTGAACAACAATACCACAAATATTTAAGAAAATTGCATATAAATCTGTCTTTGTGCTCTTGCAAACCTTTGCTCTTGACAGACCTTCGCCGTTTTTATCAAGTACATCTTATGTTAAATTTTGTTTTCATTGTTTTAAGCAATAGATTCATGTTCCAATTTCTGTTTGAATATAAAACAAACGTGGATTACTACAATTACTGATATTTTAAAATAATTGTTAAGACTTTGGTACTCGCTGTCGTTTTCACTCATTTTTCAAAATACAGGGTGACCTTAGAGTACCAAGCTTAATTAATGTCAAACGTTTCTTAAAAACAGTGTAAACTACTCCCGATATGATGTCTATCAAATTTGATATGTGTCTTAAAGTCAATCGTACAACATCAAATATTATTTGTTGAAATTTGGCATACAGTACATAAGTTGTTATAATTTTTGTTGGCAAAGAGGGTACCCATTTTTGATGCCCATTATATATTTTTTTATCATTGAAATCCACCTGCTCATTTGTCTATAAAACAGGCATCGGTTGCTGTAAATGTCACATATTTCAGTGAATATTTCTTTGGGATTTTAAACAAGTTTTACAGCAGCTTTAATGTAGCTTTTATTTTCACTCTAGTTTAATGATTCTTTACCATTCATTTATAATGCAGTGTCTCGAATAGCCCTTGTTTCCCAGCTTCTCGCGATAAAACTATGTGATGAAAAGTGGTCACTTAAACTGTTATAAATTCATTAAAGATTAAATAATGAGAGAAAGTCAAGCTTTATGTCATATGACTACTATTTTGTATGTCATCGAGCTAATGACATTATTTATTGAACGTCCCTCGTATATTGTACTATATATTGTAGGAAGATACTCCTACAGTTGTGGTATATATTTTAGGGAGATACTCCTACAGTTGTGGTATATCTTGTAGGTATTAAAGAAGACTACTGCTGCTGGGGCTACTGTATAGACATGCTGATACAGATAGCAGATATGGTCAACTTTACCTACTCTATACATTTGGGCTCCAGTGGAGAGTTCGGATCCTACAAAAAGGTAGCTATTATCATAACAATTATGGTAAAAATTTTCATTATTTTCTGGAGGGAAAAAACTCTACTTTTAGGCATGCCATGTGGCGGAATTTTTTTCATTCATATCTGATATCAATTTTCTGTTTATCCCTGCTTCTTCCCATACCAATATATTCTCATTGGAGTGTATAAAATATTACATGCATCATTTCAAAGAGGGTTTTTTTTACTAGTGAGCATTGGCTTACAGACTCAATGTTGCTATTGTAGGGACAAGTCTTAACAGTATGATGATTGTTTTCAGGTGAATAAGACTGGGGAGAAGAAGTGGAATGGCATCATTGCTGAACTCATTGATAAGGAAGCAGACATGATTGTAGCTCCACTGACCATAAACCCTGAGAGGGCTGGACGCATTGACTTCTCTAAGCCATTCAAGTACCAGGGCCTGACCATTCTTGTCAGAAAGGTTTATCTCTATAATGTTATTGATACATGTATTGATGTGTTATTAACACACACTCCTGTGAAATTGCCAGACATACTTCTATACAGTTTTGTTCATCTGATGCACATTTTTATTATCAGCATGCTATTATTGTCTATAAAGTACAGCTGATCAAGTTTGTCTAAAGAAGGAAGTTTTACATTTTTCTACCTGTCAAAAAAAAAAAATTCTATGGGAGTGTGTGGGTTTGCTCCTCTAGAAGTTTTCAGATAAATGTTTATAAAATTTGCATTTTTAGAGCACATCTGGAAGTCATTTCTAGAATAAGCACAAATAAATATAATTATTTTAAGTGGTATATGCATTTTTTATCAGTGGAGGATATTTTCCTTTACTAAAACTGAAAGGGAAATTTTTGCAATTTTTCAAAAGCTGAGAGGTCTGTTTACTGGAAGCTTTGATAAACCCCTGTAAGGTCAAAGGTTTATTTAAAAAATAAGGAAGAAAAACAAAACAAAAATGAATAACTGGTCCAATGGATTATTTTTTTCAAAGAAAACCGTGCCATAATTATGGTAGAACCTTATTTGTCCTGATGCTTTAGCCTTTGGTTTCCAGTCAAAATCTTTCAAATAGGATACACGATTGTATCTGAATTGCTTTTATTTCAGTTAGTTAATTATATGGCCTCAAATATCATTAGCAATAGTAAAGAATGTTGTGTTATATCAAAATGCTTTAAGTTTAAATACTTTAATTTTCATAAGCATTAATAATAATATTTGTTTAAACAAATAAAATGTACATTGGATTCCTTTTATATTGAATATACTCTAGTACATCTGTGATGAAGTTATCAATCTTTATTGTGTAGACAGCTACCGAGTCTAAACTGGACTCCTTCCTACAACCGTTTGAGGACACGCTGTGGATTTTGGTGGCGCTGTCTGTACACGTGGTGGCCCTGGTCCTCTACCTCCTGGACAGGTTCAGTCCCTTTGGGCGCTTCAAGCTGGCTAAGAATAATGACACGGAGGAGGATGCCCTGAATTTATCAAGTGCCATGTGGTTTGCCTGGGGAGTCCTCCTCAACAGCGGAATAGGAGAAGGTGGGAAATTATTTTACTTTTGTATTGGAGAATGATTTATATAAATAAATTTCATTCATACACTTTATCTTCTTTACTCCTGAAATTCTAGAAAAAAAGATTCATGAATATTTTTAATTATGTAGTCCTGTAAAACTTCTGTGACATGAAACTTAGTTTTAGGTTGGTCAAAGCATGAGAAGTGATGAAACTATGAAGACCAATGGGCCTCCTTTTCAATAAACTTACCCTATAGTTTAATACAATATCTTTAAAATTTGGTTGACATATAGACTACACTATAATGCATATTTTTTTTAATATTTACATTTGCAAATGTTTTCCTTTATATAACACTACTGGAAGCAATGCTTATCTATAACTGTATAAATACCGGTACGGGGGCAAGAGGTCATAGATGTGCGTATGGGTAATCGTTCGACATAATTTCTCTGTGACGTCATAATGGGTCGACGCCCATTCAGTGGATTACATACATGCTGTTGGGTTTGTAAAATAACGCATTTCACACGTTTAAAGTCACACTCGGGCAAATATAAAGTATGAATAAGTCACAAATATAAATATAAGTAATAAGGTATCATTTTAAAACATCTATCGGGTTATAAATACGGGTTGGTACGAGATTAAATTCATCATAAAGCATGGAATTTAATCTAGTGACCAACCCTTATTTATATCCCGATAGATGTTTAAAAATGATACCTTATTTCTTAACTGAATCTTGCATAATTATGAATCATATGATATAAACATTTGTCATATTTGGGGTTACACATAAACTTAAATAAGTTTAGCTAGTTGAGAAGTGTACTGTATTTAGATAAATAATAATCAGCATTATGGTTTAATAAGAATTTTTTTTACACAGGTACCCCGAGAAGTTTCAGTGCCCGGGTTCTTGGTATGGTATGGGCAGGCTTTGCTATGATCATTGTGGCATCATACACTGCTAACCTAGCTGCCTTCCTTGTCTTAGACAGACCTGAAGCTTCCATTACTGGGATTGATGATGCCAGGGTCAGAGTTCAAGCCATAAGTATACTTAATTAACATCAAGAAAACACAACACACTGAATGTCCTAGTGTTGTAAATAGCCTGAAAGCATACATCTAAGTACTAACTTCTAAAATAATGGAAATATATGTTTGATTGAAATTAAAAGGAAAAAAACTAACAATTTTTAGGTCACCAGAGTTTACTCTTTTGCTCAATGAAGGATGATCATATTCAGGTGACTGTATGGTATAGACCTTGGGTTTGAATTGACTGCAAGTTTAGAGCTGTTAACTAGATGTATTTAATATTTAGCTTCTATTTTTGTCTTGTAGCTGAGGAACCCAAATGAAGATTTTAAGTATGCCACAGTGAGAAATAGTGCAGTGGAAATGTACTTCAAACGACAAGTGGAACTTTCCACCATGTACCGTCAGATGGAACCACGGAATTACAAGACGGCTGATGAGGCAATCAGAGACATTGTTAACATGTAAGTCATTAGTAGGGAACTACAGGGATTACAAGACGGCTGATGAGGCAATCAGAGACATTGTTAACATGTAAGTCATTAGTAGGGAACTACAGGGATTACAAGACGGCTGATGAGGCAATCAGAGACATTGTTAACATGTAAGTCATTAGTAGGGAACTACAGGGATTACAAGACGGCTGATGAGGCAATCAGAGACATTGTTAACATGTAAGTCATTAGTAGGGACAAGACGGCTGATGAGGCAATCAGAGACATTGTTAACATGTAAGTCATTAGTAGGGACGAGACGGCTGATGAGGCAATCAGAGACATTGTTAACATGTAAGTCATTAGTAGGGATCTACAGGGATTAGTCTGTTCCTCCGTCCCTCTGTCAATCTGATTTCTTTTTTCAGAGTCTATCGTTTTTTTTTATACTTGTCACAGTCTGGCTCAATCTTCACCTGTTTTAATGCTCCTCAATAAAATGAAGAAAATTATGATCAATATTTAGTTGAAAAAAATCCTAAGACTACACCAATTTATGTGAGTTGGCCAGCAACGCCAAACAAAGCTTATTATATTTTTGGCCTAGTAAAGGGCAGATTTGGTAGATACACATTGTAACCTTTGTATATCATCACTGTTAAGTCCGTTATCTAAGATGGTCTTTATTCTTACTTAATTCTAGGAAACTACAGGCCTTTATCTGGGACTCGTCTCGCCTGGAATATGAAGCAGGACAGAACTGTGACCTCATCACGGTGGGGGACTTGTTTGGGCGGTCAGGACTGGGTGTGGGGCTGCAGAAAAAGAGTCCATGGACCTCCAAAATCTCAATGGCTATTCTCAAGCTACACGAGAGTATGTTGCCTTAATACATTTTATAAATGGTAATCCAAGAACGTTGGGAATTGTCATTGTCTGTACTAAGTTCAAAGAAGTTATATACAAATGCTTGAAACATTGCACATTTGAGCAAGTCTTTTTTTGTTTCTTGCATTTTAGCAAAATGCTGGGAAACATGCTAATAGATGAGCATTTATCAACTTAACTAATAGCTGATCATATTGTTTAACTGCATTAGTGTTCATGTAGCCCTCTCTCTGATTGTATTCATTTTTTCCTATAGAAAAAAATCAGGAGAGGCTACATTATTGCAGCTACCTATTGCTAATCATCATGATCAATGGCTATTCATTTTTATTAGTTGACTTTTGAAGAGTTTAAACTTCTCTTAATTATGAAACTTTTTGGTCAAATGATTTAAAATTAGTTATTGCTTGATATAGATTTAAAGTGTAATATACTGAATGTGCGAATGTTTTTACATATGAAATAAAGAGCTGCATTCTGTTTGACTGAACCATTATCATGACTTTATCAGTAAATGTCAAAGAACCTACTTTTAATGTATAAGAATATTATCCGGGCCTTGAACACAAGATTTCCAAACAATTTTGTTATTTTATTTTGGTTGAAACTCATGCAGAGTGACCTTATTGTAGAGGGAAATATGGAGGATCTTGACAATAAATGGATTCTAGAGGGAAGGAACGATTGTCCTGAGAAAGACACGACCCCCGCCACGCTGGGGCTGACTAACATGGCCAGTACGTGATCCTCACAATCATACAGTAATTTATAGCATACTCACGCTAGTGAAGATGTATGCTAGCTCAATTTTAGAATTATTCCTCATTCTTAAATACATTTATGTCATTTAATTGGAATATTTTTATACGCCCGTCTTAAGACGGGACGTATTATGTTATAGGCTTCATGTCCGTCCGTCCGTCTGTCCATTCGTGTCCGGCTCATAACTTGAATACTATTAGACCTAGGATTATCAAACTTTGACAGTTGATACTTCTTGGGTAGACGGTGTGTCGCGCACAAAAAGTAGGTCGCTCTGACCTTTAATAAAGATGCTATGGCCAAATATGGAAAAATCCTGTCCGGCTCGTAACTAGAAAACTATTATACCTAGAGCTTTCAAACTTGGCAAAATTATACATCTTAGGTAGAAGGTGTGTTGCTGCCTATTTCAAGGTCACTGTGACCTTTAATTTAAGTGATTTTTTTTTAAAAACTAAGTCTTTAAAATTTTAAATTTCATAATCCTTAAAAATGTAAAAATATAGTTGTATCCTTATCTAAAAATGTTAAATCAAGTAAAAACTTATTTTTTCATCATATACTTTACAGCAATCTGTAACAAATGTTAATGTTTTGAGAGGAATTCAGTTTGTCCCATGGGCATAATTATCAAGCACTGGTCAAGAAGAATTTTGATAGCAGAAATTTGCATGTCAAATTAGAGAGAAATTAATGAGTTTATTGTCAGGAGCTAACTGGTAGAGCAGATCTCTGATAATGCAGCTGTTATCTTTATCTTTAATCTCTTGGAAGTTGGGCAAAAAGAAGTGGCCTCATACGAGGGTTGTTAGAAAAGTTCGCGGACACATTGAGTTACGGAAAATCTATTGTGTACTGTAAAGCATGACCTATGTCTGAATAAATTCCTACATTCTGTTTATTGGTATGTAAAAAATCAGGTCCATGTAATAAAATCTTGAAATTTTACAAGTATTTTTACTTTGGGGTCATGGGATTCACGGAGCAAGCACTTGACGTAAGCGATGTGACAACCAGATTTCAACCCGTTAAGCCTTGTCGCAGTTCTATAAATCTTTTATTTCTTCAGATTTTTCTTATCTTTTTTCTACTTTAAAATTGAATATCTCTATCAAGACATGTTACTTTTCTACTATAATGTCTTTTGTATTGATTCGGATAATATTGAGATCTTAAAAAATTCTATGCAGTTAATCGAACAGCTATGGAAACTATGCAAAACCATATAAGCGCAACACAACGTCCATGCGATAAGGGGGTATTGAAGTATCGATGGAGTTAATCACTCAAAATATTACTCCTTCCATTCTTACGAAGATACAACCATTCGAAAACTTGTTCTTTGTATGTGTAGGAAATTTTCGGCAGCATCTTGAACATCTTAATCTCTTTTAGATATCTTCCTGTCTGCACACATATTTTTTTACGTAGTGCAGTGCTCCGTGACGCTCAATGATTTTGGCTGTGTTTTTACGCGTGGATCATTTATAAACGGCTATAAAACAGTCATATAACCTCCAATTTAGTTCAAATTTTCTCTCAGTGACGTTTCCTGCATGCTTTAGCAGCAGGTAAAATATCATAATTCTTTTTGCGCTACAATTGTGCAATTTTTAAGAATTTTTATCAAGACCAGCAGGAACAAATTTAATAAAGAGTCTTTGTGATGTAAACTTGTCAACATGTAGCATGCTCCGTGAAGCAAGTTTTATCAAAGTAAAAAAGCTGTATATTTTTCAATAATCACCGGAGAGCACCAAATTTTTGTATATTAATTGGAAAAAAGGTTAAAATTTTATCCAGTTATAGGCTTCATGTCCGTCCATCCGTCTGTCCATTAATGTATGGCTCATAACTTGAATACTATTAGGCCTAGGATTATCAAACTTTGTCAACTAATACTTCTTGGGTAGACGGTATGTCGCGCACAAAAAGTAGGTCGCTCTGATCTTTAATTAAGATGCTACAGCCAAATATGGAAAAATCCTGTCCGGCTCATAACTAGAAAACTATTAGACCTAGAGCTTTCAAACTTGGCAAAATATACATCTATGGTAGAAGGTGTGTCGCAGTCTATTTCAAGGTCACTGTGACCTTTAATTTAAGTAAATTTAAAAAAAAAAAAAAAGTCTTTTAAATTTTAAATTTCATAATCCTAAAAAATGTAAAAATATAGTTGTATCCTTATCTAAAAATGTTAAATTAAGTAAAAACTTATTTTTTCATATTCATATACTTTACAGCAATCTGTAACAAATGTTTATGTTTTTAGAGGAATTCAGTTTGTCCCATGGGCATAATTATCAAGCACTGGTCAAGAAGAATTTTGATAGCAGAAATTTGCATTTCAAATTAGAGAGAAATTAATGAGTTTATTGTAAAGCAAGAACATATTTAGATCTGATCATGCAGCTGTGTTATCTTAATTTATCTCTTGGGAGTTGGGTAAAAAGAAATGGCCTCATAGTTGCTTGTGTTAATTAAGAGTTCTTGATGGCTATAGTTCAGATAAAGATCTTTCAATTGGTGTAATGTAATTAAAACAAATTGATGTTTTAGTGTATGATTAAAACTAAATTAGTATTTTATAATATAATTAAAACTAATTGTATATGTGTTCATTGAAAAAAAATTACATTTCAGTTTTTATATATTTGCAATAAATAGCAGTCATGACTCACTTAGAATTTTATAGTCTAAAGAATAATTTATTTTTGATTTTTTATTAGACTGTAGCATTTCCATTATTTCATAAAATATGCAATAAACAATTTAAAGCTGCAGATGGATATTTGTTAAGCTCTGACACAGCCAGTTTAGAATTATATGATGTATTATTTGTTATAATTAATCCCTACACTGTAAGTCTCTTAGAGATGTATGTACAATTATTTTAAACATGATAAGAAATGGAAATTAGATCATTGAAATCTGCATGTGTCACTCTGTTAAACAAGGTTACCTGATTTTCTTGCACCCCAACCAATTTATGATTATTGAACAATATTTGACGTATCATGCTGTGGCGGGGCACTTTATTGACAGAGTTATGCCCCTTAGACTTGGAAAAAATTTCAATTATTTGCAGTTTCCGTTCATTTTCTTTGCAACAGTTGTACATACTGAAATTTTACTGATATTTTACATGAATATCTAAGTCAAGTTCTGTTTTGGGTACAATACGTTGTATTTCCATTAGTGAACTCTTCAGAATTAGAGGTGCGTTTGGTCGTCTGACTGGGACAGCATGGCATTGCGGATAATACAAAACATATTGCCATTATCAATCCAATTTTAAATGTTAAGTGCATTTTTCATTCTAACTAAAGAATAGAAGAATTAAAAGACACATGTAAAAGAGCGAAAACCCTAACTTTATCGTCCATTTATAAAAATACGACATTTCTGAGGTATGTGTATTTACTTTAAATGTACCATTACAATAAATAGATACATACGATCACCAATAGATGTAAATTAATATCTTTGTCATCTCTACTCTTGATTTAAATATAAATAAAGTCCACAACAATAAAATATTTCACTTGTATTTTGTTAGGATTTGTTCATCGACATTCAACGTGTTCTTTACATTTTTATGTTACGTTTGTCCCAGAAATCCCGCGAGATTTGTAATTCTCTGACTTTTTCACAAAAGAGCGCACTAAGAACTATAACTCTTCAATAGTGGAAATAGAACGTATTGCACCAATTTTGACAGAGTTATGTCCCTTAGACTTAGAAAAATTCCAATTATTTGCAGTTTTCGTTCATTTTCTTTGTAGAGGTTGCACATACTGAGATGAAATTTGGTACACAGATTTATCAATTAAATGTCTTTGTCAAGTTTTGTTTTGGGTACAATCGCGCCATTTTTGACAGTGTTATGCCCTTTTGGACTTAGAAAAATTTCAATTTAGGGGGAGGGGGGCATAAGTGTTTTACAAACATCTCTTGTTATGAGAGAGGAAAAGTAATTTCAAATCCTCTAAAATTGGAATTACTTTCAAATTTAGCACCAGGGACCTATATATAAACAATATATATATATTAGTATATACATGATATAGGTCCCTGTTAGCACAAACCGAAAAGGCTTTTTTTTAAAATGCAGACTTACCATAATTCAGGTCAATGCTGGACAATGAAACCAATGTTCTTATTTAACATGTCAATTTAATCAATAATTTTTCATCATTGTAAGTAAATAATTCAGTAAAGCCTTTTTTTAAATAGAAGAATTATCAATACATGTACACAAATGACCAAATTTTTACATCTTGGGTGTTGGCAAGTATGGTCCTAATACTCTTTTACTGGGGTACTGACTAGTGACTACATATTAAAACCTGTTCTCAAGCTCTTCAGTTGGACCATATGAATTGAATGCTTTTATTTCATAAATGCTGAAATCGGGGTATTTTATCTAGATATACATGTACAACTAAGCTATATAATTATTTCACAATATCACTGCCATATCTAAAGCGCGGCACCATTGTGGCCCTTCAGGCCTTTGATTATATATTTGCAACAAATTGCAGTCATGTCTCACTTAGAATTTTATAGTCTAAAGAATAATTTATTTTAGATTTTTTTATTAGACTGTAGCATTTCCATTATTCCATAAAATATGCAATGAACAATTTAAAGTTGCAGATGGATATTTGTTCAGTTCTAACACAGCCGGTTTAGAATTATATGATGTATTATTTGTTATAATTAATCCCTACACTTTAAGTCTCTAAGAGATGTATGTACAATATTTTAAACATGATAAGAAATGGAAATTAGATCATTGAAATCTGTGTCAATCTGTTAATCAAGGTTATCTGATTAATTCTTACACCTTAACCAATTTATGATTATTGAACAATGTATTTGACGAGCGTATCATGCTGTGGCGGGGCACTTTATTTGTATTCTCCTCCTTGACAATTTTAGGTGTGTTTTTGATGGTAGCGGGGGGCATCATTGCTGGCATTATTTTAATTGTGATTGAGATAGCATACAAGAGACACAGAGGACTGAAGGACAAAGAGTTGGAGCTGGCCAGAAATGCTGCGGACCGCTGGAGGGGGAACATTGAGGTAACCCACACAGACTCAGTAGAATGGCTTGTTAATCAGTATACCCAGAAATTGTTTGAAATATTGGAAACAAAGAATTTGCTTTGGATTGTATGATTCACAACTTTGAAGAAGTTGTACAATGTAGTGAGATTTACTGACTAAAAGAAACCTTGTGTAATATTACCTTATCTCTAATATTGTACAGCATTTTGAGAATGCCAATTCCAGATAAAGTGAATGTTACTGATTGAAATGTAGCATGCAAACAGAATGGTTTGACAAATCCTTCATTAAATAAATGTCATATTACAGTCCCTGAAACGTTCCACTTTCCCATTTTTCCGTTCGCTCACCATTCGTTCAGCGTGCGTTCACCATTCGCTCTCCGTTCACAGTATTGCATTCACCGTTCACCGTGCGTTCACCGTTCACCGTTAGCTCTTCGTTCCGTTTACTTTGCGTTCACCTTGCTTTAACCGTTCACTTATCGTTCAGTCTTCATTGTCATTCGGAACTCCGAAGTGAAAGGACTTATCTTTTTGATGGTAAGGATTTACATGTTTATTAATTAAACTAGAGGTACTGTGAGCAATGAGCTCACTAAATGATACCCCCCGCCCCCCCCCCATATGAATATCATAGCAGTGTCCATGTTTTGCTCTGGAAAATCAAAAATATACGTCAGATTAAAAAGTAAAATAGGAGGTGCACAATGGCAATATGTAATAAAGATTCTGTGAAAGTTTCGTTAAATTTCACTCAGTAGTATAAGAGGAGTTGCGGATAAGAGATGGGTACCCCAAAGCGTAACAGACGGACGGACAGACGGACGGACGGACGGAAATACCGATTACTATATACCCTCCCACTTTTCAAGCGGGGGGTATAATATCTTAGATATCGTGTTCGAAGAATAATTATTTCATTGCAAAAATTATCTATAATATTTATATTTCTATTATTATAATTCAGCTGTTACTTTATTCATGAATTTTCCATGGAAAATAATACATTAAGTACCTACATTTGTAGACCGATGCTAAAATATTAAATTTAAAAAAAGGGCAGTGTACAAATGCTTTGTGCACAGCAAACGATTTGTTGCAATGTTAAAGATGACAGATTATTAATGAATGTATAATAATTAATCCTACAAGTCTTTTACAAGACAAGAATACACAAACATATTATTACTACAGTAACACGTATTTCAAACTACACGTAGATCTGAGAATCATGAACAGTACTGCAAATATTCACTGAGTTAAATATCTTTAGAGCTTATTAAATCAGTCTTAAAACCAACATCAAACAGTCATTAAACAATAGTAATTTAGAATACACTTGTGCCGACAGTAGTATTTTAAATTGACAGGGAATATGTTTCAAACTCGATTTAAAACTTAATCCTTCCAAGTATATATTCCCATTATTAATTTTTTTTTTTTTTCTGCAGGAATGCAAAAATCAGATCTTGAAATGATAGGGAAAAATATTAAAACTTCTTGGAAATATTAAGTGACTGCCTTCGGCATGTTCAGTGAAACGTGATTTCCATACCTCCACTGTGTCGAATGACATTGATTGATAGGACAAACACACCTGGACTTCCTGTAAACTGTGTGAACTTGGTGACAGAAAATAAAAGCCAATGATTACTGTCAAATGGATTTGTTAATCTAAAAAAATTGATTACCTTTACTGCTTGGAATATTTAGGAGAAATAATAAGAATTTTTATTTAATGCATCAGATATCTGAGAATTGAGGGTCTCTCTCTCTCTCTCTCTCTCTCTCTCTCTCTCTCTCTCTCTCTCTCTCGTACATTTCTCTGTTCAGTAAAAACTATGACAGCATATTACTACTTAATTAGTTTTGAAAATTTAATCTATTACAAATAATTATTGAATGCCTCTTCATTTCCATCATCCTGCCGAGTATAATCACGGCCTGGAAATGTATACACATACATGTAGAAGTTAGCTAAAATAATCATCATAAAAGAATACAAAAGACACATAACTAAGAATATTTTGCATTAGAATTTTAAAAAACGAGAGGTTTTATGCAATACGTCAACAGACAATTGTGAATTTAAAAAAATCCGTTATTTTACTCCGAGTTGCCTTGGCATGGAAATACATGTCTGGTTGATTCAACCGCGTACAATGTAATTAATTCATTCTATGAATAGTAGTTTTATCTTCTAAAGTCCACATTATTTTTTTGTGAAAAGATAAGCATATTTACTATATACATAAATAGATTAATTTTATATTTAAACACGTGTTCGGTAACAAATACACATGTTTTACGGCAATTAAAATCGTGTTATAAAACTATCAATTTAAAACATAGGTGCATATATGTAAAGAAAAAAAATGTTTTTATTATTTATTTATTTATTTATTTATTTATTTATCTACTGTGTATTTATATTAAAGCACCTGAAATTAGAATTATAGAATAATTTCAATGCAAGGAAAAGATCGGAGGCATTCCGAATAAATCGTTCATCTTGCGTTCACCGTTTGTCACCGTTCACTTTGCGCTCGCGTTCGCGCTCCGTTCGCGTTCTGCGTTCACCGTTCACACTTTGTTCACCAAGTTGCGTTCAGCGTTCGCACATCGTTCACTCACCGTTCGCTCTGCGTTCGTTAACTGTTCGTTCAGCGTTCGTTCACCGTTCAGGTGGGAAAGTAGGACATTTCAGGGACTGTAAGTGTATACAACTATGCTCATAATAACCAATGCATCAGTATCATAGTAAGTAACTTAACGATAACTCCTCATAATCATAAATGTATCATAGTCATAAGCTAAAACCTTTAGTTGTACTAGAACTTCAACATTTGAGCTAAATATAATGACAGTTATGAAAAAAAATGTTACATTAAAGCTGTGAGAAGAAGACGCAAATTTGGCAGCAAGCATGTATACAAGAGTGACTGTTAAAAGTTAATTCCCCCTAACAGTGGATGGCTTACTATTACATAGAGCAGTATTCACTCAGTATCACTGGAGTTTTAACTGTTGTCTGTACTAGCTTATACTGTAGGTTGAGAACTAGTGTCTCTGACCTTATGGTGTCAGCAGGCTCAAAGGTGTGTTTATTGTTATGATATCTGTATTTAAAGCCTGTGAGTTTCTTGTCTATGCAGTAATAAGTTTCCAGCGCTTGTAACGTTTGATAACACGAATTGTCACATCAGCATGATTTGTGGTGCTTTGATGCTGTTTTCACAAGCATGGACTTGCAGAAGAAAAATTACAGGTGTATCAACAAGGTATTACTTTTACTAATATTTTTTTCTAGCCAACTAAAATGTTAATGATTTAATATGTTACAGTTCTTCTCCATCCTGGTACTATACAGCACTTTTTGACAGCTAGTTTGAAAGACAGATCTACAGGGGTTTAAATTTTCCCTAAAAATTCACTGGTCCAAGGACTATTGAGCTAGTAAATTTCACTAGTCCGTACCATAAAATTACTAGTCCCAAGTTTAAAAAAAACATGCTTAGTTTTAATAAATTTTTAATCAATTTGATTACAGTGGGGGGTTTAGTTAGTACGTACTTTGGGACTAGGGGCTTGGGTCATAGGAATTGGGAATTTCAGCTTCAATTTGGTTAAATTAATTGAAGAATCTCCCAGAAAACCCAGTCATTAAAACAGCATTGTCAAATGCTTTGTTTTTGTCTTTGTTTACTTACTTTAAAACAAACAATTGTTATCACAATTCAAGACTATTCTCGGTATGAATTATCTAATTACTTGCATCAATAACAATAGTGGTATGAATTAACTAAATAAATGAAGAAAAATCCAACATGGCTGAACAAAACAAAACCTGCTTGAACTCTACAGCTCTCTACTTTAAAACATGCAATAAACAAACTAAATTTGATCACATATTTCGTAAGTTTTTCTTTAGAATGACTTCCACTACAATATGGGAAAATACAGGCATATTTTCCATTGGAACTCTTGCCGATTTTCGGCCCGAAATCGGCCCAAAAAATAACGGGATGAAATTTTTTTTCTTTTAAAAACTACTAGTCCGACGGACTATCAAAGGGTAAGAATTAGCTAGTCCGCCCCCATAAACATTAGGTCCCGGACCTCGGACCACCGTATTTTTAAACCCCTGATCTAAAATTAATGTATATTTTGGGTTTTGGTTTAACTAAACCAATGGCTTAAGTGATTTTTTCTGATCAAAGGGTGTCTATAGTGTCAATGTGTCTGTCATCTGTAAACTTTTTATAACCCCCGCAAACGAAGTTTGTGGGGGTATATAGGAATCACCTTGTCCGTCTGTCTAGCTGTCTGTCTGTCTGTCTAGCTGTCCATCCGTCCGTCTGTCTGTGCAAACGTGTCCGGTCCATATCTTTCTTACAGAGGGACATTAGAATCTACTACTCCACACAAAGATTGCCCATGACCTAAGGGTGTGTCATAAACTTGACCCAAGGTCATTTGGGGAAGTTCAAGGTCACTGGAAGAAAAATTTCATAATTTGTGTCCGGTCCATATCTTTCTTATGGATAAACTTGGTAGGTTCTCATTTCACACAAAGATTGCCCATAACCCAAGGGTGTGTCATGACCTTGAACCAAGGTCATTTGGGGAAGTTCAAGGTCACTGGAAGAAAAATTTCATAATTCGTGTCCGGTCCATATCTTTCTTATGGATAAACTTGGTAGGTTCTCATTTCACACAAAGATTGCCCATAACCCAAGGGTGTGTCATGACCTTGACCCAAGGTCATTTGGGGACGTTCAAGGTCACTGGAAGAAAAATTTCATAATTCGTGTCTGGTCCATATCTTTCTTATGGAAAAACTTACTTCTGAAAAACCCAGCAGGGGGTATTTTGTCCCGTTTGGACAGTTCTAGTTTTAATTCATTTTCTCAAGAATCATTCTGCCAATTATAAATCAAACTTGCAACAAAGTATCTTTCTATAAACTTTTCTAAGTCATTGTTGAACTAAGTCACTCTGGATACATTATATCATTTATGTATTCTAAGATAATGCATGAAGTACAAGTATTTACATTGATTATATGCCAGTAGTTTAATAATTTTCTTTTAATATAAAGCGTCCATTACTTAATTAATATTTTTTTTTAAATTCAATATCGTCAGTTCTAAAAACATTTATCAAAACTATATATATGTACAAACTCATAACTTTGAATTGAAAATGTTAACTGATTCTGACGAAAAGTCTTACCAACATGTAAGCAGTTCAATGTCAAATCTCTCTAAAATAACCTTGAAATATAAAACCTAGGTAGTACTTATAGACAAACCAACTTGTAAGCAAGTGTAAACAATAATTCAATAGATTCTTTTAAAATTCTTCATCTCTAGAACCACTGGACTAGAAAAGATAAAGAACTATATGCAGTAAATTACATATCTTTGCCCCCACAAAAGTCAAATTTTGAAAAATTCTTGAAATACTGTAAAATCACATATTTTCTTGGAGTCAAATTTTCGTTGTTTGAGGGAAAAGTCTTGGTTCATGGGGATTTGATTTCATGGATGTAGAATTGTTGAGTAGTTAAGTATGTAACTTTTTACATTTTGTGGTGGACATGAATTCGTTGGTCTCTTTATACCTCGAAAACAAGGAAAATTAAACCCCCACGAAAATTTGTGATTTCACAGTATTCTGAATTTTATAAATTGTATGAGAAATATCAATTAATAACAGAACATATTATAGTTTCAAAGTAGTTTATTGACAATTTTTTTTTATGACGTCACAAACTATTACGATTTTATATCATTTTTAGCTCACCTGAGCTGAAGGCTCAAGTGACCTTTTCTGATCACATTTTGTCTGGCGTCCGTCTGTCTGTCCGTCTGCCTGTAAACTTTTCACATTTTCGACTTCTTCTCAAGAACTGCTGGGCCAATTTCAACCAAACTTGCCACAAAACATCCTTGGGTGAAGGGAATTCAATTTTGTTCAAATGAAGGGCCACGCCCTCATTCAATTGGAGATATTGGGAATTGATGAAAATTTGGTGGCATGTTTTAAAAATCTTCTTCTCGAGAACCACTGTGCCAGCAAAGATGAAACTTATGGGGAAACATCCTCAGGTAGTGTAGATTCAAGTTTGTTCAAATCATGACCCCCGGGGGTAGGGCAGGGCCACAATGGCCGACCAAAGTTTTACATAGAAATATATAGGAAAATTCTTTAAAATCTTCTTCTCAAGAATAACAAAGCCATAATTGATCATATTTGATATAGAAGCATCCTCAAATTGTGTAGATTCAAGTTTTTTCAAATCACAACCCCCGGAGGTAGGGCGGGGCCACAATGGCCGACCAAAGTTTTACATAGAAATATATAGGAAAATTCTTTAAAAATCTTCTTCTCAAGTATAACAAAGCCATAATTGATCATATTTATATGGAAGCATCCTCAGGTAGTGTAGATTCAGGTTTGTTCAAATCATGACCCCCGGGGGTAGGGCGGGGCCACAATGGCCGACCAAAGTTTTACATAGAAATATTTAGAAAAATTCTTTAAAAATCATCTTCTCAAGAATAGCAAAGGCTTGATTGGCCATGGGACTACATTTGGATTTAAGTTTTTTAATAATAAACCAATTTCTACTTTTTCCTAGCCACAGTGCTCAGATTGGCCATGGGACTACATTTGGATTTAAACTTTTTAGTAGTAAACCAATTTCTACTTTTTCCTAGCCACAGTGCTCAGGTGAGCGATGTTGCCCATGGGCCTCTTGTTTAGAAAGAGGACAAAATGGACAAAATTTCAACAATTTTAGCTTTAAAGATTATAGAGAGCAAGTTTTCTCAGGAACAATATTTACATATTTCAGACTGTTATGGATAATGGATATTATCATTGTACACATTATATCAAAATATTGAGCCTGATCAGACCTGCGCTGGGGTTGAATGAAATTTTAAACCATTTTCTTTTTTCTTTTATAATTATTTACACCTGTGTGATATCGACTTTGAACTACTGTAGATCACTAAATTTTCGTGAGATAGTCATTGACTCTTGATTAGCGAGACAAAATTTTCGCGAATCATGGTTATTGCTCTAGATAATCATAAGGAATGCTATTATACGCGAGAATTAAATTTTCGCGAGCACACTGTCTCGCGTAATTACGCGAAAATAATGTTCTCGCGAATAAAAAAGGATTTACAGTACTTTGAACTATATATATTCTATCTTTATAAACATGGGTTCCTCACTTCTTAAATGTTAAATGTAATTTCTCTGTGACATCCTAAAGGGTTTATGTGCAATCAATGCATCAACATGTGGCTTTGAGTTTGAAAAATAAAACATTAAACACAATAAAATTATAATGAGGCAAATACATGTATAAAATCTACATGTATGAATAAGTCACAAATGTACCCGTATTTATAGCCTTATAAATGTTTAAAGATGATATGCACATTATTTCTTAAATAAATTTTGAATAACAGAATTTAAATATAAAGAACAAAATCTATTAAAAATATTCTCCTTAGTAACAGGAAAGTTGATGATATTTATATGGAGGCATTCTTAGGCAGTGTAGTTTTTTTTTGATTTTTTGATAGTGATGCATGTGAGTTTTCAGGGGCCATAGTTAAAGAATAGAGTTTTATGAAGCTAGAGGTGTTGTGAGTATTGAGCTCACTAAATGATACCCCCTGCCTCTCCTATGGGTATATAAGTCCATGTTTTGCACTGGGAGACCTGAAACAAGTGTCAGATCAAAAAGTAAAGTAGATCACAATGGCGATAAAAAAAATCTGTGAAAGTTTCATTAGTTTAAAACTTCATTGAATGGTATAAGAGGAGATAAGAAATGAGTATCCCAAAGCGTAACAGACAGAGGGAAGGACATCCCAATCACTATATATACCCTGTCACCTTTAAGGGGGGGGGGGGTATAATAAATAGAAATTTTACCATACATTGACAAAAGTTTGTCCCCTTTCATTACTCACTCATAGAAATAAATAATTGAGGTAAAAATTAAGGCCCATGGGTGTCTTAAATTGTTATAAACAAAAATTTTGCCCTGTTTTGTAATATATCACTTTTGTTTTAATAATTCTTAATCAATATTTTGCTGAATGTATTACTTTAAAAAAATTCAAATTATAACGTATATCTTTCTGAAATTTCAAGTTTTGTAAGACACATTAAGATGATATACATGTGTATATCATTTGTGATTTTTAGCTCACCTGAGCCGAAGGCTCAAGTGAGCTTTTCTGATCACATTTTGTCCGTCGTCCGTCCGTCTGTCTGTCTGTCTGTCTGTCTGTCTGTCCGTATGTAAACTTTTCACATTTTCGACTTCTTCTCAAGAACCAGTGGGCCAATTTTGACCAAACTTGGTACAAAGCATCCTTGGGTGAAGGGGAATTTAAATTGTTAAAATGAAGGGCCAAGTCCCCTCACAAGGGGCGATAATCAAGAAAAGACAAAAATAGGGTGGGGTCATTAAAAAATCTTCTTCTCAAGAACCACTGGGCCAATAAAGCTGAAACTTATGTGCAGGCACCCTGGGATAGTGTAGATTCTAAATTGTTCAAATCATGACTCCTGGGGGTTGGGCGGGGCCACAATGGGGAATCAAAGTTTTACAAAGAAATATAAAGGAAAAATCTGTAAAAATCTTCTTCTCAAGAACCACTGGGCCAGAAAAGCTGAAACTGATGTGGAAGCACCCTGGGGTAGTGTAGATTCTAAATTGTTCAAATCATGACCCCCGGGGGTAGGGCGGGGCCACAATGGGGTATCAAAGTTTTACCTAGAAATATATAGGAAAAATCTTTGAAAATCTTCTTCTCAAGAACCACTTGGCCAGAAAAGCTGAAACTGATATGGAAGCACCCTTGGGTAGTGTAGATTCTAAATTGTTCAAATCATGACCCCCGAAGGTAGGGCGGGGCCACAATGGGGAATCAAAGTTTTACATAGAAATATATAGGAAAAATCTTTGAAAATCTTTTTCTCAAGGACCACTTGGCCAGAAAAGCTGAAACTGATGTGGAAGCACCCTGGGGTAGTGAAGATTCTAAATTGTTCAAATCATGACCCCCGGGGGTAGGGCGGGGCCACAATGGGGAATCAAAGTTTTACATAGAAATATATAGGAAAAATCTTTGAAAATTTTCTTCTCAAGAACCACAGGGCCAGAAAAGATGAAACTGATGTGGAAGCACCCTGGGGTAGTGTAGATTCTAAATTGTTCAAATCATGACCCCCGGGGGCAGGGTGGGGCCACAATGGGGAATCAAAGTTTTACATAGAAATATATAGGAAAAATCTTTGAAAATCTTCTTCTCAAGAACCACTGGGCCAGAAAAGATGAAACTGATGTGGAAGCACCCTGGGGTAGTGTAGATTCTAAATTGGTCAAATCATGACCCCCGGGGGCAGGGCGGGGCCACAATGGGGAATCAAAGTTTTACATAGAAATATTTAGGAAAAATCTTTGAAAATCTTCTTCTCAAGAACCACTGGGCCAGAAAAGCTGAAACTCATGTGTAAGCATTGTGGGGTAGTGTAGATTCTAAATTGTTCAAATCATGACCCCCGGGGGTTGGGCGGGGCCACAATATGTATTACAAGGGGGAAATCTGGTAAAGAACAATATGACAAAAGATTCTCAGGTGAGCGAGGTGGCCCATTGGCCTCTTGTTGAAGTATATTTTCGACTTTTGATTACAAGGGTAAATATTATATACACCCATTTTCATTTAAAAATTTCCCTTTCAGAAAAGAAAATTGTTAAGAGAAACATGGCATTATATGAAGGCACTAAAAGATGATATAGCTGTGGCAGAGATTACAGAGGAAACCAAGAAGAGTACCTGATTTGTCCTGTTAAGTATAGGATTTAGGAGTATTAGGACAAGTAAAAGAGGTCACAGTCTGAATAGCCATTTTAAAGCACAAAGAAAATCCTGAATTTGTGAGAGAAATGTGATATACCTGCATGGCTGCCAAATTAATTCTGTTGTTGATATGTAAGATTAATATTTTTGGTTCAGTTTTGTTATTTTTGCAAAACCCTGCTCTAGTGTTAAATATTTCATGTCTAGAAACACTGATGTTAATTCTGTAGTGACAGCTCTGAGGACTGGATGAGAACAGAATGGGAGCCTGTGGTTAGGAATGCCTAATTAATGAGGACCAATCATTAAGAAATCAAGTTAACGTTAATCTATGTCTCAAAATCATATCTCATTTGTTGAATATAACAGTTAATAGTTAGAGGTCAAGAACTCCAATGAACCAGAGTATGTAAAGTTAAACACTCCTAGTAATAATGAGGGTCTGTAGTTAGGTTATCCAGTCATCCCTCATCATAAGTACTTTATCTGTAGTTAAGTATTCCAATCAAGCAGCATTTGTAGTTTAGTAACTAAGAAAACCAGAATCTGTATGCAGTTCAGTATATTAGTCAACCAAAATTTTAGTTACGTGACTGTATACAATAATTTGTAGTTTAGTACTCCAGTTTAACTGTATCTGTAGAGTACTCCTGTATACAATAATTTGTAGTGTAGTACTCCAGATTAACTGTATCTGTAGAGTACTCCTGTATACAATAATTTGTAGTGTAGTACTCCAGTTTAACTGTATCTGTAGAGTACTCTTGTATACAATAATTTGTAGTGTAGTACTCCAGATTAACTGTATCTGTAGAGTACTCCTGTATACAATAATTTGTAGTGTAGTACTCCAGTTTAACTGTATCTGTAGAGTACTCCTGTATACAATAATTTGTAGTGTAGTACTCCAGTTTAACTGTATCTGTAGAGTACTCTCGTATACAATAATTTGTAGTGTAGTACTCCAGTTTAACTGTATCTGTAGAGTACTCCTGTATACAATAATTTGTAGTGTAGTACTCCAGTTTAACTGTATCTGTAGAGTACTCCTGTATACAATAATTTGTAGTGTAGTACTCCAGTTTAACTGTATCTGTAGAGTACTCCTGTATACAATAATTTGTAGTGTAGTACTCCAGTTTAACTGTATCTGTAGAGTACTCCTGTATACAATAATTTGTAGTGTAGTACTCCAGTTTAACTGTATCTGTAGAGTACTCTTGTATACAATAATTTGTAGTGTAGTACTCCAGTTTAACTGTATCTGTAGAGTACTCCTGTATACAATAATTTGTAGTGTAGTACTCCAGTTTAACTGTATCTGTAGAGTACTCTTGTATACAATAATTTGTAGTGTAGTACTCCAGTTTAACTGTATCTGTAGAGTACTCCTGTATACAATAATTTGTAGTGTAGTACTCCAGTTTAACTGTATCTGTAGAGTACTCTTGTATACAATAATTTGTAGTGTAGTACTCCAGTTTAACTGTATCTGTAGAGTACTCCTGTATACAATAATTTGTAGTGTAGTACTCCAGTTTAACTGTATCTGTAGAGTACTCTCGTATACAATAATTTGTAGTGTAGTACTCCAGTTTAACTGTATCTGTAGAGTACTCTTGTATACAATAATTTGTAGTGTAGTACTCCAGTTTAACTGTATCTGTAGAGTACTCCTGTATACAATAATTTGTAGTGTAGTACTCCAGTTCAACTGTATCTGTAGAGTACTCCTGTATACAATAATTTGTAGTGTAGTACTCCAGTTTAACTGAATCTGTAGAGTACTCTTGTATACAATAATTTGTAGTGTAGTACTCCAGTTTAACTGAATCTGTAGAGTACTCCTGTATACAATAATTTGTAGTGTAGTACTCCAGTTTAACTGAATCTGTAGAGTACTCTTGTATACAATAATTTGTAGTGTAGTACTCCAGTTTAACTGAATCTGTAGAGTACTCTTGTATACAATAATTTGTAGTGTAGTACTCCAGTTTAACTGTATCTGTAGAGTACTCCTGTACGAGGGTCGTTAGAAAAGTTCGCGGACACATTGAATTACGGAAAATCTATTGTGTACTGTGAAGTATGACCTATGTCTGAGTAATTTCCTACATTTTGTTTATTTGTATGTAAAAAATCAGGTCCATATGATAAAATCTGAAAATTAACAACGATTTTTACTATGAGGACATGGGATTCACGGAGCAATCACTTGACGTTAGGCGACGTGACAACCAGATTTCAACCCGTTAAGCTTAATCGCAGTTCTATAAATCTTTCATTTCTTCAGATTTATTTCATCTTTTTCGACTTTAAAATTGAATATCTATATCAAGACATGTTATTTTTTTTCTAACATGTCTTTTGTACTGATTCGGATATTTTTGAGATCTTTAAAGAAGTATATGCAGTTAATCGATCGGGTATGGAAACTGTGCAAAACCATATAGGCGCAACGCAACGTCCATGCGACACGGGGGTATTGAAGTATCGATGTAGTTAATCATTCAAAATGTTAATCTTTCCATTCTTATGAAGCTACAACCATTTGAAAACGTGTCCTTTGTAGGTGTAGAAAATTCCCGGCAGCATCTTGAACATTTTATCTCTTTTTAGACATTTTCCAGTCTTCATACATAATTTTTACGTACTGCAGTGCTCCATGACGCTCAATGACGTTCCGATTTTTGGCTGTGTTTTTACGTGTTGATCATTTATAAACGGCTATAAAACAGTCATATACCCTCCAATTTATCTGAAAATTTCTCCCAATGACGTTTCATGAATACTTTAGCGGCAGGTAAAATATCATAAATCTCTTTGCGCTACATTTGTGCAATTTTTAATTTTAATAAAAAGTCTTTGTGATGTAAACGTGCCAAAATATAGCATGCTCCGTGAAGCAAGTTTTATCAAAATAAAAACACTGTGCATTTTTCAATAATCACCGGAGATCACCAAAGTCTTTTATATTTATTGGAAAAAAGGTAAAGATTTTATCTGGAAAGTTTGACCGGTTTTGTGGAAATAGCGCGCTCACAATAGAACTTGTCCGCGAACTTTTCTAACACCCCTCGTATACAATAATTTGTAGTGTAGTACTCCAGTTTAACTGTATCTGTAGAGTACTCTTGTATACAATAATTTGTAGTGTAGTACTCCAGTTCAACTGTATCTGTAGAGTACTCCTGTATACAATAATTTGTAGTGTAGTACTCCAGTTTAACTGTATCTGTAGAGTACTCTTGTATACAATAATTTGTAGTGTAGTACTCCAGTTCAACTGTATCTGTAGAGTACTCTTGTATACAATAATTTGTAGTGTAGTACTCCAGTTTAACTGTATCTGTAGAGTACTCTCGTATACAATAATTTGTAGTGTAGTACTCCAGATTAACTGTATCTGTAGAGTACTCCTGTATACAATAATTTGTAGTGTAGTACTCCAGTTTAACTGTATCTGTAGAGTACTCCTGTATAGAATAATTATACCCCCGCAAACGAAGTTTAGGGGGGTATATTGGAATCACCATGTCCGTCTGTCTGTCCGTCTGTCCGTCTGTCTGTAGACAAGATTTTGTCTGGACCGTTTCTCAGAAACTGTTGGATGGATTTGTCTGAAAATTTATACACTTATTATTCACCATATGAAGGTGTGCACCTGGGATTTTCATCATGATTGGATGATTTTTCTGCATTTTACAGGCGTTTTTTTCTTTTTTATTTTGTGATTTTGTTTGGCTCATAACTAGAAAACTATTAGACTTACAATCATCAAACTTGGACAATTTATGCATCTTGGGTAGACGGTGTGTCACGACCTATTTCAAGGTCACTGTGACCTTTAATTTAAGTGATTTTTTTTTTAAAAATAAGTCTTTAAAATTTTAAATTTCATAATCCTAAAAAATGTAAAAAGATAGTTGTATCCTTATTAAATTATGCTAAGTTATGTAAGATCTTATTTTTTATCATATACTTTACAACAAATTCTGTAACAAATGTTAATGATTTGAAAGGAATTCAGTTTGTCCCATGGGCATAATTATCAAGCACTGGTCAAGGAGAATTTTTGATAGCAGAAATGTGCATGTCAAATTAGTGAGAAATTAATGAGTTCATTGTTGGGAGTTAACTAACAAGAGCATCATGCTGTGTTATCTTAATTTATCTCTTGGGAGTTGGGCAAAAAGAAATGGCCTTATAGTTGCTTGTGTTAATTAAGAGTTCTTGATGGCTGTAGTTCAGATAAAGATCTTTCAATTGGTGTAATGTAATTAAAACAAATTGATGTTTTAGTGTATGATTAAAACTGAATTAGTATTGAATAATACATGTATAATTAAAATTAATTATACATGTGTTCATTAAAAAAAAAATTACATTTCAATTTTTATATATCTGCAACAAATTGCAGTCATGTCTCACTTAGAATTTTATAGTCTAAAGAATAATTAATTTTTGATTTTTTTCATTAGACTGTAGCATTTCCATTATTTCATAAAATATGCAATAAACAATTGAAAGCTGCAGATGGATATTTGTTAAGCTCTAACACAGCCAGTTTAGAATTATATGATGTATTATTTGTTTTAATTAATCCCTACACTGTAAGTCTCTTAGAGATGTATGTACAATATTTTAAGCATGATAAGAAATGGAAATTAGATCATTGAAATCTGTGTCAATTAATCTGTTAATCAAGGTTACTTGATTTTCTTGCACCCTACCAATTTATGATTATCGAACAATATTTGATGGGGGTATCATGCTGTGGCGGGGCACTTTATTAGACAATAGTGAACACCTCTTACTAGATCCATAAAATATTTCTGAATTGGCACCTACTCTGAAAAACCCAGCGGGGGTATTTGTCCCTATTGGACAGTTCTAGTTTGTAGTGTAGTACTCCAGTTTAACTGTATCTGTAGAGTACTCCTGTATACAATAATTTGTAGTGTAGTACTCCAGTTTAACTGTATCTGTAGAGTACTCCTGTATACAATAATTTGTAGTTTAGTACTCCAGTTTAACTGTATCTGTAGAGTACTCCTGTATACAATAATTTGTAGTGTAGTACTCCAGTTTAACTGTATCTGTAGAGTACTCCTGTATACAATAATTTGTAGTGTAGTACTCCAGTTTAACTGTATCTGTAGAGTACTCCTGTATACAATAATTTGTAGTGTAGTACTCCAGTTTAACTGTATCTGCATGTAGTTAAGTACTCTGGTTTACAAGAATTTGTTGTTAAGTACTCCAGTTTATAGGAATCTGTTGTTTAGTACTCCGATTTATAGGAATCTGTTGTTAAGTACTCCATTTTATAGGAATCTGTTGTTAAGTACTCCAATTTATAGGAATCTGTTGTTAAGTACTCCATCTTATAGGAATCTGTTCTTAAGTACTCCAGTTTATAGGAATCTGTTGTTAAGTACTCTATTTTACAAGAATATGTAGTTAATTATTCAAATTTACAAGAATCTTTAGTTAGTATTCCAATTTACAAGAATATGTTGTAAAGTAATCTAGTTTACAAGAATCTGTAATTAATTACTCCAATTTACAAGAATCTGTAATGAAGTACTCTAGTTTACAAGAATCTGTAGTTAGTCTAGTTGATCAGAATTGTGAATTTCAGTTCTTTGGTAAATGAAAGATAATATATTATTATTAAAACCCCCTGTTGTTGTTGTTTTCCTTTGATGATATTTATTACAGAAATGTGTGTGAATAAAGTTGAGTTTCAATATGTAGTCTGTTGTTTTTTAATTTGTTAACTTAGTGTGTTTGATCAGAAAAAGAGTATGGGTTTATAAATTAATACAGGGTCTCTAGATTTTATCTTATTTCAATAAAATTGGGACACAGTCAGAATTAATAAAGAAATACATAAATCTTTTTATGCCCCTGTAATCCAAGATTTAGGGGTATATATTTTTTTTGTGGCCGTCCGTCTGTCTAGCTGTTCGCAATAACTTGAACCTTGCTCATAACTTTTGATTTAGTGGAGCTATGACTTTCATATTTCACATGTATATTCTTCATGACAAGACCTTTATTTTGGTACCAACAAATTTGACCTTGAAGTTTGACACACCTCAAATTGCACAAAAATATTTAACTTTTACTTTGGTCATAATTTTTGAACGGTAGATACTAAGACTTTTTATACTTCACATATGTATTCTTTGTGTAAAGACTTTTAATTGGATACCAATTTCTCTGACCTTGACCTTGGAGATTAATGTACTTTACAAAAAAACTAACCTTTGCCAGAGCTTTTGAACGATGTGGGCAAGGGCTTTCATACTTCACAAATGTAATATCTTGTGAGAAGACCTTTCATTGGATGCCAACATTTTTTACCTTTTGAACTTGACCTTGAAGTTTGACCTACTTTTAAAAACAAACTTTGACAATAACATTTGAAGGGTAAGAGACAGGGCTTTCATTTTTCACATATTTAATCCATGTGATAAAACCTTTCATGGGATATGAAGAACTTTGACTTTGACCTTTGAGTTTGATCTACTTTTTAAAAACTTGAGCCTTGGTCATAACTTTTGAACAGTTAAGGCTATGGCTGTTATACTTCACACATATAATCCTTGTGAGACCATTCTTTAGAAACCATCAACTTTGACACTGGAGTTTGACTTACCTTGCAAAAATTTATCCTTGGCCATATTTCTTGAAAAGGTGTTGCTAGGCATTACAAATTTTACAGTTGTATTTCTTGTGAGAAGACCTTACTTTGGATACCATCAAATTTAAATTGTATGTAAGAAAAGTTTAATCTTTGCTATGTTGCCATACGGGGGCATCAGTGTTTCACAAACACATCTTGTTAATATAGATTTTTAGCTTTTCTGAGTCAGAAGCTCAAAGAGCTTATGCTACATGACCATTTATTAAAACGTTATTAACTAAGGGCTGATATCATCAAATCTTGTCAATTAGGACTTCATATCATGTTGACTCAAAATTGGTAACAGAAAACTTCTTTTCTAATTTTTCTGGGATTTTTTTTTACTAATTAATTTAGAGGAATATTTTAGATTCTTTAAGTCCTATGTCATCAAACTTTTGTCAACTAGTGATGATCACTAATTTGTTTTAGATGTATTTTGGGCACATTTTATTCCTATGATCATCAAACTTAGTCAGTTGATGATGATCATCTTTTTAGCTCACCTGAGCCGAAGGCTCAATTGAGAGTTTCTGATCACATTTTGTCCGTCGTCTGTCTGTCTAGCTCTCTGTCTGCCCTTCTGTCTGTAAGCAATTTTTAGACAGTTTTACTCCTTTGTATAAATGCGATTAGTAATGTGTCCATCGTCCATCCGTCTGTCTAGCTGTCTGTCCGTCTGTAACTTTTTTTTCAAAATGCTACTCCTCCTACAGTTTTAGTCTGATTTCAATATAACTTGGCACACAAGTAGACTACAATAAGATACATAATTGTATGTATCTGTTTTTGATTTTGATGAATGGTGTTGCCGTGGTTTAAAATACTAAAAATAGAAATTTCTGTGAAATACATTTAAAATGCTACTCCTACTACAGATTTGGTCTGATTTCAGTATAACTTGGCACACACACAGACTACGCTAAGATACAAGTTTTCTGTGTAAGGGATTTTGATTACGATGAACGATGTTGCCGTGGTTACTAAAAATAGAAATTTCCATGAAATACATTTGAAATGCTACTCCTCCTACAGATTTGGTGTGATTTCAATATAACTTGGCATACAAGTAGACTACACTAAGATACATAATTCTGAGTATCGGTTTTTGATTTCGATGAACGGTGTTGCTGTGGTTACTAAAAATAGAATTTTCCATGAAATACTTTTCGAATGCTACACGTCCTACAGATTTGGTCTGATTTCAATATAACGACACATAAGTAGACTACACTAATTAAGATACATAATACTGTTTGTCGGTTTTTGATTTGGATGAACAGTGTTGCTGTGGTTACTAAAAATAGAAATTTTTTGTGAAATACTTCAAAATGCTACTCCTCCTACAGTTTTGGTCTAATTTCAATATATCTTTGCACACAAGTAGACTACACTAAGATACATAATTTAGTGCATTGGTTTTAGATTTCAATGAACAGTGTTGCCTTGGTTACTAAAAATAGAAATTTCTGTGAAATTCCTTTAAAATGCTATTCTCCTACAGTTTTGGTCAGATTTCAATATAACTTGGCACGCAAGAAGACAATACTAAGATACATAATTACATGCATTGGTTATAGATTTTGATGAACAGTGTTACCATGGTTACTAAAAATAGAAATTTCCATGAAATACTTTTAAAATGCTTCTCCAAATACAGTTTTAGTCTGATTTTAATATAATTTGTTATGCAAGTAGACTACATTGAGATACATAATTATCAGTTTTGTGTTTTTGATGAACGATGATGCCATGGTAATTAAAATTGAAAATTCTGTAAAATTTTATTAAAGCTACTCCTACAGTTGTGGTCTTATCATAATCTTGTCACAAAAAGAGACTTAATCAAGGATCATTATTTTATTTATTGCTTTTGGAAAGTTTTATGTCCCAACTGCTACTTTTCTCTTCCTTTATTATGAGTACAAACCAGTAGAGCTACAGTCTCGATAGAGACTTCTGGTCTGGTTCAAAATGCTACTCCTACAGTTTTGGTCCGATTTCAATATTACTTGGCACAAAAGTAGACTACACTAAGATACATAATTTAGTGCATCGGTTTTAGATATCGATGAAAGGTGTTGCCATGGTTACTAAAAATAGAAATTTCTATGAAATTCCTTTAAAGCGCTACTTCTACTACAGTTTTGGTCTGATTTCAATATAACTTGGCACACAAGTAGACTACCCTAAGATACATAATTTATTGCATCAGTTTTAGATTTCAATGAACAGTGTTGCCATGGTTACTAAAAAAAAGAAATTTCTGTGAAATTCCTTTAAAATGCTATCCTCCTATAGTTTTGGTCTGATTTCAATATAACTTGGCACACAAGTAGACAATACTAAGATACATAATTATTAAAATGCATTGGTTTTAGATTTTGATGAACAGTGTTGCCATGGTTACTAAAAATAGAAATTTCTGTGAAATTCCTTTAAAATGCTACTCTTCGTACAGTTTTGGTCTAATTTCAATATAACTTGGTACACAAGTAGAATACACTAAGATACATAATTTAGTGCTTCAATTATCTGATTTCAATGAACAGTGTTTCCATGGTTACTAAAACTAGCAAATTTCTGTAAAATTCCTTTAAAACGCTACTCCTCCTACAGTTGTGGTCTGTTTCAATATAACTTAGCACACAAGTAGACTACACTAAGATACATAAGATATTGCATCTGTTTTTGATTTCCATGAACGTTGTTGATATGGTTACTAAAAATAGAAATCTCTGTAAAATTCCTTTAAAACGCTACTCCTCCAAAAGTTGTGGTCTGATTTCAATATAACTTGGCACATAAGTAAACTACACTAAACTACATAATATTGTGCATCAGTATTTGATTTCGATGAACGGTGTTGCCAAGGTTACTAAAAATAGAAATTTCTGTGAAATTCCTTTAAAACGCTACTCCTCCAAAAGTTGTGGTCTGATTTCAGTGTAACTTGGCACACAAGTAGACTACACTCTGATACATGATTTAGTAGATCGGTTTTTGATTTCAACAAAAGATGTTGCCATGGTTACTGAAAATAGAAATTTCTGTGAAATTCCTTTAAAACACTACTCCTCCTACAGTTTTGGTCTGATGGCAATGACTTCTTTTCTCTTCCTTTGTTATAAGTACAAACCAGTAGAGCTACAGTCTCAACAGAGACTTATGGTTAAAAAATGCAATATCTAGAAAAATAAAACATTTAGAAACTAAGAGGAACACTGGTCCAGATATTTTTTTGTGTGTTAACTTAAAAAAAAAAATACTACCCATTCATCTGTTATAGTCATACTTAAACAAATCATTTCATACAATGGACTACAATGGTTTTTATAATTATTAGTTTCAAAATAATATTGCCATGGTTACTGTATCAAAAGATTTTCTTTAAGGTATGTCACTCGTCAGCTTTTAGAAAAGTTCATGCAGAACCTCTTACTTCAAAACTTTTTATTAAAATTCAATTTTTATAGCATATTTAATTTCAACAATGTTAATGTTTTAACATTCAACTGAAAAACTGCTCAAAAAGCCACAAAGAACCAAGATTTATGAGGGACAATTTCTTGTGTTGGAAGGATATTTGGCAGATAATTCTGTAAAATTTAATCTGCATATTTATTAAATTTAATATCTTGGAACTTTGGCCTCACATACTTTTACTCAGAGAATATTTACCATTATGATATTGCTAGGAATATTTAATGTAGGTCTTAATTATTAATTTATATTTTTAAAACAAGTTTTACACCTTCCTTCAACAAACTTTGCCAAAAAATGAAGATATGTCAAATAAGTCAAGATAAAATTTACACCATTTTTAGCTCTACTGGTCAGAGACCAGAAGAGCTTATGCGATAGTAATGCGTCCGGCGTCCGTCCGTCTGTCCATCTGTCTGTCCGTCTGTCTGTAAACAATTTTTCAAAACGCTACTCCTCCTACAATTTTAGTCTGATTTCAGTATTACTTGGCACACAAGTAGACTACACTAAGATACATAGAATAGTGCATCGGTTTTTATACGCCCGTCTTCAGACGGGACGTATTATGTTATAGGCTTCGTGTCCGTCTGTCTGTCCGTCTGTCCGTCTGTTAGCTTTTTCGTTTCCGGCTCATAACTTTAATACTATTAGGCCTAGGATTATCAAACTTTGTCATCTGATGCGTCTTGGGTAGAAGGTGTGTCGCGCACAAAAAGTAGGTCGCTCTGACCTTTAATTAAGAAGTTATAGCCAAATATGGAAAAATCCTTTCCGGCCCATAACTAGAAAACTATTAGACTCAGAGTCATCAAACTTGGCCAGTTTATGCATCTTAGGTAGAAGGTGTGTCGCGGCCTATTTCAAGGTCACTGTGACCTTTAATTTAAGTGAATTTTTTTAAAAAACTTAGTCTTTAAAATTTTAAATTTCATAATCTTAAAAAATGTAAAAATATAGTTGTATCCTTGTTTAAAAATGTTAAATCAAGTAAAAACTTATTTTTTCATTATATGCTTTACAGTAATCTGTAACAAATGTTAATGTTTTGAGAGGAATTCAGTTTGTCCCATGGGCATAATTATCAAGCACTGGTCAAGAAGAATTTTGATAACAGAAATAGAGAGAAATTAATGAGTTTATTGTCAGGCGCTAAGTGGTAGAGCAGATCTCTGAAAATGCAGCCGTTATCTTTATCTTTAATCTCTTGGGAGTTGGGCAAAAAGAAATGGCCTCATAGTTGCTTGTGTTCATTAAGAGTTCTTGATGGCTAGTTCAGAAAAAGATCTTTCAATTGATGCTTTAAGGTACAGTGTATGATAAAAACTAATTTAATATTGTATAATATGATTAAAACTAATCCTTATGAAAAGATGTTAAATAAAGTAAAAACTTATTTTTCATCATATTCTTTAACAGCAATCTGTAACAAATGTTAATGTTTTGAGAGGAGGAATTCAGTTTGTCCCATGGGCATAATTATCAAGCACTGGTCAAGAAGAATTTTGATAGCAGAAATAGAGAGAAATTAATGAGTTTATTGTCAGGCGCTAAGTGGTAGAGCAGATCTCTGAAAATGCAGCTGTTATCTTTATCTTTAATCTCTTGGGAGCTGGGCAAAAAGAAATGGCCTCATAGTTGCTTGTGTTAATTAAGAGTTCTTGATGGCTATAGTCCAGATAAAGATCTTTCAATTGGTGTAATGTAATTAAAACAAATTGATATTTAATGTATGATTAAAACTAAATTAGTATTGTATTATATAATGAAAACTAATTATACATGTGTTCATTGAAATAAATATTTTAAACATGATAAGAAATGGAAATTAGATCATTGAAATCTGTGTCAATCTGTTAATCAAGGTTATCTGATTTTCTTGCACCTTAACCAATTTATGATTATTGAACAATATATTTGACGGGCGTATCATGCTGTGGCGGGGCACTTTATTAATTTCTATGAACGGTGTTGCCATGGTGACTAAAAATAGAATTTTCTGTGAAATTCCTTAAAAACGCTACTCCTTCTACAGTTTTGGTCTGATTTCAATATAACTTGGCACACAAGTAGACTACACTAAGATACAAAGAATAGTGCATCGGTTTTTGGTTTCGATGAATGGTGTTGCCATGGTTACTAAAAATAGAATTTTCTGTGAAACTCCTGAAAAATGCTACTCTTTCTACACTTTTGGTCTGATTTCAATATAACATGGCACACAAGTAGACTACACTAAGATACATAGAATAGTGCATCGGTTTTTGATTTCAATGAACGGTGTTGCCATGGTTACTAAAATAGAATTTTCTGTGAAATTCCTTTAAAACGCTACTCCTTCTACAGTTTTGGTCTGATAACAATATAACTTGGCACACAAGTAGACTACACTAAGATACGTAGAATAGTGCATCGGTTTTTGATTTTGATGAACGGTGTTGCCATGGTTACTAAAAATAGAATTTTCTGTGAAATTCCTTTAAAACGCTACTCATTCTACAGTTTTGGTCTGATTTCAATTTAACTTGGCACACAGGTAGACTATACTAAGATACATAGAATAGTGCATCGGTTTTTGATTTCGATGAACTGTGTTACCATGGTTACTAAAAATGGAATTTTCTGTGAAATTCTTTTAAAACACTACTCCTTCTACAGTTTTAGTTTGATTTCAAAAGTAGTTGGCACACATGTAGACTACACAAAGATACATAAAATAGTGCAATGGTTTTTGATAAGTACAAACCAGTAGAGCTACAGTCTCGACAGAGACTTCTGGTTCACTTGAAAATCACATATTTTGACCAATATTTCAAAATTAACCTCACTGACCCCAATTTTTTCTTTCATTATTTTAAAGTACTCAATACGTGTGACTGATTAGCACTCAAGTCGTAAAAAGCCTGATTTAAGAAAATGTTTTATTGCCTATTTAGTTTTTTAATACCCCAAATATGTTACTTTTTAGTGCAAAAAGGTCATACAATAATTTACTAATGTTACTTTTTAGTGCAAAAAGGTCACACAATAATTTACGCGCATTTCATGTAATTTGCAATATTTGTTCATTCAGTTATAAATATTATTCAACATATTTTACGCTAAATAAAATCATATATATTGCCATGGTTACATCTGATAAAATATGATAAAGGCTAAAGTAATTAACCAAAGAGTTGAAATTTAAGTGCAAAAAGGTCAACTTCATTGTAACCTAGATCAACAAGATGATCACTGACCCCCTGTTTTGTCTGCGATTTTGAATACTCTATATGAGTACTTATCCAAAATATACTTCTCAAAAAATCCTTGATTTAACAAACTTCACGACTGACATACCTTAAATTCCTTCAAATTTTTTTGGAAAAATTTTGGTACATTTGTGAAGTAAGATACATGATCCTTTTTTTTTCAAAGTAATTATTTTTTTTAACTTTAAAAATTGTTGGTTAATTATTTCAACGTTTTGTGTTGCAGTGGTTAAGTTTAAATATTGTAAAACCAATCATTGAATAACACGCATTCATGTTTTCGGTCACATTTTGCCTTTGTGCAGCTTCCTCCATGGTTAATTTTTCAGATGTGGAAAACCCTGATATAGTATGTCAACTGAAAACTAAATCACTCTGTCAGACCTATGTTGTACTTTTAAAAGTTTATGGCTTTATTTAAATAATTTAATTTTGTATGTATTCTAACAACATCCCATTGATTGAACCCCCCCCCCTTTGACAACCAGCTGAATCATCTGTATCCATCAATCCCCTCATTTCCAATCCTTGGGATTCATGGAAAATTCTAGATTTAATAAATGTACCTTTAACTTCAAACAGTAGCTTGTTCTTACCTCATGTAAACAAACCATCATGGCTACTAGGTCTGTGTATCAGTTATTACCTCCCCCTAATTTCCCATCACATCTATTACTAGGTTTTGTATTACTGTAGATCACTAAATTTTCGCGACACCTTATTTCCGCGAGATTGACATTGACTCTTGATTAGCGAGACAAAATTTTCACGAATTCTGGTTAATGCTATATATAATCTTAAGGAATACTATTATACGTGAGAATTTTATTTTTGCGAGGACACTGTCTCTCGTAATTACGCGAAATTAAAGTTCTCGTGAATAAAAAGTGATTCACAGTATTAAGTGGCAAATTTGAACTTATAAAGAGCAACACAATTTTACATCCACAGTTGTTTAATTATTTTAAAATTAAATTATAAGGAATTACTCTAATTTTTGGCAGAATTATCAAGTATAACCAGATTTGGGTCATTTACGCTTTTTAGGTCAGATGATGAAAACAGATAGCAATAGGTCACCTGAGTAAATTCAGATGACCTATTGCTATCTGTTTTCATCCGTCATTGAGCGACGTTCATCGTATGTTAACATTTTAACATTTTCAGTTTCTTGTCTGCAACCGCTCAACCTAGTGAATTTCAACCAGTTTTGTCATAAAGCATTTATGGGTGATGGGGAACAAATATTGTGGATTTCATGATTCCTGCCCCCATGGGGCCTGGGGATGGGGCCAAACCACTAAGATTAATGCAATCATTAAAAATCTTCTTTACTCTTGGACATCAAGCAGTCAAACTGTTGGGATGATTGTAATCAGCATTGAGTCCTCTACCAAAATTGTGAAATTCATGGCCCCAGGTTCAGGGGTTCTAATGCAAGGGCGGGCTATACAGATTATATAGAAAAAAATGCATTATTTCTTTGAAAATCTTCTTCTCTGCTTCTGGGTATTACATGTAAATAAACTAACCAAGTACATGTACATAGTTATGAGAATGCCTTTTCTAAAATTGTGAATTTCATAGCACCAAGATCAGTGGTTCTGGTGTTAGGGCGGGGCTCTTTTGATTATATAGTGAAAATGCATTAATTCTTTAAAAATCTTTTTCTCTGCTCCTGCATGGGTATTAAATGAACTAACCAAGTACATAGTTATGATGAACTAGAATGTATCTACCAAAATTGTGAATTTCAGGGCCCCTGGATTGGGGGTCCGGTGTTAGGATGGGGCTCTGTTGATTATATAGTGAAAATGCTTTAATTCTTTAAAATTCTCTGCTCTGCTTCTTGTTATTAAGTAAACTAGGTTCATAATTATGATAAGCAAGAGTTCCTCTTCCAAAATTGTGAATTTTATGACCCAAGGGTCAGGGGTTCTGGTGTTAGGGCCAGGCTCTATTTGATTTTATTATAGTGAAAATGCATAAATTCTTTGAAAATCTTCTTCTCTGCTCCTGGGTGTTAAATAAACTAAACTAAGTACATACATTTAGTTATAATAAGCAAGAGTGCCCTTTCCAAAATTTCATGGCCCCAGGGTCAGGGGTTCTGGTGTTATGACAAGGCTCTATTGATTATATGGTGAAAATGCATAAATTCTTTGATAATCTTCTTATTAAAATAAACTAACCAAGTACATAGTTATGATGAGCAAGAGTGCCTCTTCCAAAATTGTGAGTTTTATAGCCCCAGAGTCAGGAGTTCCTGTGTTAGGGCAAGGCTCTATAGATTATATATTGAAAATACATTATATCTTAAAAATCTTCTTTTCTGCTCCTGGGTATTAAGCAGATTAACTACCTATATAGCTATGATGAGCAATAGCTCTTCTTCCAGTATTGAGAATTTCAAGGCCCCTGGGTCAGGGGTACCATAGAAGGGGGGGGGGCTATACCTATATACTGAAAATGAGTTATTTGTTTGAAATCTGCTCTTTGGTACATGTATTAATCAAACATTTTTGTTGAGGAAGGGTGCTTTTTCCAAAACTGTGAAATGTGTGGACCTAGGGTCAAGGGTTGAAGTGTGGTAGGGGCCCTACTGATTATTGCTGAATATTACTGATTATTAGTTGAGATGCATTCTTTGTTCCCGGGGCCGCTACCATACCTATGGGTATCAAGTAACCAAACTAAGCAATTGCTAAGTTTATATTCATGATGAGCAATGGTGCCTCTTTCAAAATTGTGAATGCCATAGCATCTAGCATGTGTCAATTTAGAAAGAAGGTTACAGTGACCTACTTTTAAAGTTTCAAAGGTAATATCTACATTTTTTTAAGTAATAATTGACTTAAAATCATCAAATTTTATCAGTTTAGGTATTTGAGATTCTTGGGGTATCTTTACCAAAAAGTATGTCACTTGACATACTTTTGGAATGTTGTGTGTATATCTGAATGCAGTTCGGGTTTTCAGAGTGTTGTAATCAAAATGTTGGTCATTATGACCTTCTTTTGGAATTCCAGGGTGTTATCTATACATATACATGTAGGATACAACAACAAAAAAGGATTTTGTAAAAATATCGTCTTTATTCCTTGTTTAAAAACTGGAGCAGTGTTGATGACTTCCTATTTTAATCATCTGTTAACTTGAAATAAGTATTTTAAACAAAGCTTAGAAATCATTCAATCGTATATTTTTTGTCTCATTTTAGAAGAGGAGAACCCTTCGTCAGACGTTACAGAGACAGCGCGAGGAACAGGAGCGCCTGGCTAAATTGGCTACAAAGAAGCCCACTGTGGAGGGCAATGGCAGTGCCCTGGGTGGTGTGGCGACAGGGCAGGGGAACGGCTTCAGCTTCCCTGTAGACCAGACTCCCCCCCGGCCCGGACACAGGCTGTCCTACACAGAGGCCACCGGGGGTCTGATGTACTCACCCCCCTCCTACAGAACCGTCACCCACTCAGCCACCATCAACAACCCAGTATTCACAGACAAAAGTGCTGAAGATAACTATGTCTAGATAATGAACTTACAATTTCATTTATTTATATCTTGTTGACATTAGATGAATATATAGGGATAAATGTTGTACTTCTAATTATAACCCAGTCAGTCCTTGTAAAAGGAGGCTTAAATTCAGAGTTTCCAATTGAGATAGGTATTTACTAATAGATGGGGTCTTAATTAACCTATTAAAGATATTTTATTTAATCTTTTTTTACCATTTTAACAGATGATTTAATGAGGACAGGTATGAAGTTGTATTTATTCTCTTTATGAATTGTTGTTTTTGGTATTTTAACTATTTTGTTGATGTTGTTGTTTGTTATTCTTTTCATTTTGTACATATGAGATTACTTTATAATTATAATACATGTTATATAAAAAGTATTTAATTGGTAAGAATTTGATTAGATGTACATATACAGTCCCTGAAATGTTCTACTTTCCCATTTTTCCGTTCGCTCACCGTTCATGCAGTGTGCGTTCTCCGTTCGCTTTCTGTTCACAGTTTTGCGTTCACCGTGCGCTCGCGTTCACCATTCACAAAACACTCACCGTTCACTCTTTGTTCCGTTTACTTTGCATTCAGCGTTCACTTATCGTTCAGTCTTTATTTTCATTCGGAACTCTGAAGTGAAAGGACTTATCTTTTTGATGGTAAGGATTTACATGTTTTTAATTTAATAACTAATATATTGTGGTTGAAGAATAATTATTTCATGGCAAGAATTATCTACGATATATTTATATTTTTTTTTTTATAAATTAGGTGTTTTGATATTAGTTAAATTAATCTGGAAAACACATGTTGTTATAAGCACTTTTAAGTGCCCACATATATGTAGAATAATCCTTAAACATTTTAAATTTAAATATTAAGCCAGTTTAGTACAAATACTTCAAGCACGGCAACATTTTGTTGTTTGTAAAAGACAACAAATCGTTAATTGATGAATAATAATCCAAGTTTATTAATTTACCAATATTGGAGCACATATACAGAAAAAAAATGATTTCTAACTCGTATTTATCAATGATGCACAAAAACATATTAGAACTAGTTCTGAGAATTATAAACAGAATGGCGATATTCAGTTAATTAGATATCTTTAGAGCGACTTAAATTGATAGTGTGTTTTTAAAAAAATCAATTGTTTAAAATTCAGTACATTATTATAATTTTTCTTTCTAATTTACATATATAAAGTCTATAATTAAAGAGGGAAATTTCATTCCTTCACTGTAACTAAATATATGTTTGCAATTCAGTATGATTACATGTAAGAGCCCTCCCCCCCGGCATCTTTTCCCCTAAATTGAATACTTAGTTAGTATTTTAATTATATTTGAATTACCATTTAATGTGTATCGTAACACAAAAATTTCAGTCTTAATACAAACATCAAAAGAGTCGGGAAACAATTGTAGTTCAAAACGTGCCGACAATACTAGTGGTATTTTCAATTGGCAGGGAGTATCTTCAAAATCAATTACATACTTAATCCTTCCGAGTATATATTCCCCATAATTTTTATTAATTTTTTTTTCAGTTATGTAGAAATCCGATTTGGAAATGAAAGGTAAAAATGTTGAAACTTCTTGGAAATACTAAGTAACTCTTTGCCTTCGGTGTAACGAGATCTTCACACCTGCACTGTATCGAATGATTTTGATTGACAGGACAAGCATGTGGTCTTTGTGTGAACTTGAAAAAGGGAAAAAAAGCCAATGATGACTACCAAATGGATTTGTTTCACCGCCCGGAATATTTAGAAAAAATAATCAGAATTTTTATATGATACAACAGATATCTGAGAAAGGAGGGGGCTAAAATCTCTCTCTCTCTCTCTCTCCCCACACACATTCATATGTTCAAAAAAACCTTGGCAGCATATTACTTAATTTAATTCTGAAAATATAACCTATTAAAAATTGAATATGAATGCCTCTTTTCCTCATCTTGTAATATCTGCAAGTATAAACACGGCCGGGAAATGTCTACAGATACATGTAGAAGTTTGCTAAAAAAATCATTTTAAAGAATGAAAATGATACATAATAACAATATTATTGCATTAGAATTTTAAAATACAAGTTTGTTTATACAATAAATCAGCAGACCTTTGTAATATTTTTTCATTATTTTACACAGAATCGCATTTGTATCGTTGTAACAACCGTGGTAATTAATTCATTCTATAAGTTTAGCTTTCTCTTTTAAAATCCACATTATTTTATTAGTTAAAAGAGCATATTTATTTTATCAGTAGATTAATTTTATTTGTTATAGACTGTACAGTAACAATTAAACATATTTTACGGCAATATAAATTGTGTTATTTAAATGCTGTAAGATACTTAAATTAATAATTTTACTCAATGTAATTTTTGTACATCTATTTTAATTATTTTTTTTTTTTTATATTTATCAATTTATTGTTTATCTATATTTTAATACCTGATAGAATAGAATAATTTTAATCCAAGGAAAAGATGGGAGGCATTCCGAATAAATCATTCATCTTGCGTTCACTGTTCATTCACTGTTCACTTTGCGCTCGCGTTTGTGCTACATTCGCGTTCTGCGTTCACTCATTGTTCACCATTCACACATCTTTCACTAAGTTGCTTTCAGCGTTTGAACATCGTTCACTCACTGTTCGTTCACCCTTGGTTCACCGTTCAGGTGGGAAAGTAGAATGTTTCAGGGACTGTATATCTGAAGAAAAAAAATGCTGTTTATTATTTCTCATAGATCAAATTAATTTGATTACTTTCTTGTAAGTTCACCAGTACTAAAAGTTTGAGTTAGCTTTTCTGATCAAAGTTTATCCATCCTTTCATCTGTCCATTCACTTTTCACATTTTCATTCAGGTCACAATAAAAATAGTCTCAATAATAGCACACTAGTATAGTCAGGCATGTTTAGGCATATTGATATGGAGGTATTTTAGGGCAAGTAATGATCCATGTTTTTTCATGACCCCTGGAGGGTAGGATGGGACCAAACTGGGTGATGAAATTTATAGGAAAAAAATTATAAATATATTTTCATCAAAAAATAAAGGGCATGATTAGTCGTATTTATATGGAAACAACCTACATGTAAGTATAAGTGTAGATTCGTGTTTCTTCAAATGATTACCCTTTGGAATGGGGCAAAGTTTTCCGTGCTATGTATGTGAGATTTTAAAAATTTTCCTCTGTAACTTCCAAAAAAAATTTGAATAAATCTATAAATTACTTCCTCCCAGAAGTGAAACACCCTGAAAGCGGAGTACCAGTAGATTGATTCTTTTCCCTCGCATCCCATGACACAGCTAATGCAGGCATTTTTATTGTTAAAGGATAATGAAATGAGATCATGATACACATCTCAGAAACATAGCTGTATGGTAATCAGGTGCCCTTTACACTTACGGGTGATGGATTTTACTCAGTACATGTATGGCCATATTAGTTTAACTAGTGATTGTCTTAATTTGTTATATTCATGCAGAGCTTCCTTATTACTGTATATTTTTAACACGATAATTGTCAATTTTTATGCTTCCAGATAAACTACATGTACTTTTGATTAATCCTGAATTACATATTAGATGTATTCTGTTACAGTACAAATACAATACATACTAGTAATTGTATTTAAACCAGAACTGTCAATCAAATTTCAATTTCAAGGTTATATTATATGTTTGTTTTTTTAAAATAATTTTAGGACAGGTTCTTATTAATTGTTTTATTTTGATTTTTTATTTTGTCTTTATACATCTTTTAAATAAATTGTGCAATATTTGTCTTGTCAGGAATTCAAGTTGTCTGGGCATCCTTTAAATTCCCTTCGCCAGTTATAAATCATTACCAGGTACCTTAAAGTAATGACTGTTCAGTGTGACTGTGACTGTTAATGTAGTACATAGCAATAACATGAGTCTATAGACGCCAACAGAATTGTAATTATATCACTTAAAAATTTACATTTTGATGATGTATTTTTGCCTATAATTTTTCAATTCTAAAATATGAAATATGAATAATGATTCCCACCTTCACCCATAATAAGCTAAGCATAAGTCTTCAAATGATCTCTCTTTAAATCATGAGGGCAAGTCCTGCAGTTAAATTTGAATGGGGTTTCAGGATGGTAACACCCCCAACACCCCCAAACAAGAGACCCATGGACCTTATAAATGTAGGTCACCTGAGTATCATGTAACAACTTTCCAACAATTGAATTTGGTTTGTTTTTTAAACCAGAGGCCATGAAATTCTCATTTTTTGAAAGAGGCATCGATCATTGCTTATCATAACTATACATGCACTTAGCTTGCTTACTATATACAATACAATAATTTTTATAGCGCATTAGAATAAAGACACTCAAGTGCATTTCACATTGAAATATACATAATTAAGCATACAAATTGAGTACAAACTACTTAATTTTAAAAAATACATATTTGTGCATAAAAAATAGGAATATCGAAAAGACTTTATGTGTACCAAAAGACCATAAAATATCATGTATTTATTAGCTGCAGATCTATAGCTCTCCAATAAAAAATATATTGACCGACCGGAGAGCTACATGTGCAGTGCTACCCATTGTAAAAACTGGATATTTATTGTCATTTTTTCAATGGGGGGCACTGTAGCTCTCCGGTCTATCAATATACTGTACATATTGTTTGTATCTCAAATAAAAAATGAAATCATGTACTGTACATGTCCCGCTGTAGATTCGAACCCGCGACGTAAAGATGAACACCTCACTCCGCGAGTCTAAAAATGGTTTTAGAGGATCAAGTAAATAAGGGAAAAACGAATGTAATTGATTAATGCTGGAAAGCATGGCTACATGTAAAGGTTCCATAAATTAGATTCAACTGCATACAGCATAGGCTTTGAGGAAGGCAGCTGAAAATATGATAACTGCAAGAAATTGGGAATCGTAACGGTGACATGCAGAATATGTTTAATAGTTTCTTGGGTGTGCCAGAGCATCAAAGATTGTTGGAAACGTGGGATAAATAATTAAAGCCCTATATGCTTAAATGATCCAACAAACTTGACAGCGATATATGAATGTCGACAGGCGCGGATTCAGGAAGTTTTTCCCAGGGATCATGAGGGGTCCACATCAAAAATATTTGTACGAGCAAAAAAGTAATAAACTTTTTCAGTCCTAAAATGTGAGAGAACACTTTCATAAGTCTATACTCTGTTTTTGTAGTAGGACCCCCCCCCCCCCCCCCCCCCCCCCCCCCGGGTTATGATCAGATGTTTATTTGGCCAGTACATCCTCTGAAGAGGTTTTTGTTCGTTTTGTTAGCTCACCTGAGCCGAAGGCTCAAGTGAGCTTTTCTGATCACATTTTGTCCGGCGTCCGTCTGTCCGTCTGTCTGTCTGTCTGTCCGTAAACTTTTCACATTTTCGACTTCTTCTCAAGAACCGCTGGGCCACTTTCAACCAAACTTGCCACAAAGCATCCTTGGGTAAAGGGGATTCAAGTTTGTTCAAATGAAGGGCCACGCCCTTTTCCAAGGGGAGATAATTATGAATTAGAGAAAAATTAATGGCATTTTTAAAAAATATTCTTCTCAAGAGCCACTGGGCCAGGAAAGATGAAACTCATGTGGAATCATCCTCAGGTAGTGTAGATTCAAGTTTGTTCAAATCATGACCCCCGGGGCTAGGGTGGGGCCAAAATGGCCGACCAAAGTTTTACATAGGGATTTATAGGGAAACCTTTTAAAATCATCTTTTCAAGTACTTCAAAGCTATGATTAGTGATATTAATATGGAATCATCTTCAGGTAGTGTAGATTCTAGTTTGTTCAAATCATGAACCCCTGGGGGGTTAAAATTCAAGCCCCCCCCCCGTAAACTTTCATTTCTGATCTGATATGTGCTTTTTCCAAGCCAGTGTGCTCAGGTGAGCGCTGTGGCCCCTGGGCCTCTTGTTTTTATTACTTTAAATGAGACAAATGGACTAATCCAGTAGTGTAACGTGTTTGCCTAACACATATACACCTGACCTGTACTTTATGGTTTTTCTTTGGGTGTAGGGCCCCCTCAGATAACTTGCTGAGGAATTTGATTGTAGACTAAAACTTAGTTACATATGCCAAATATACAGATATCGGGTGCTTCCCTAGCACGCAAATAAACGAAATAATTAACTAAACCGCCTCCTAATCAATTGGGCTTCTAACTCTGGAGCGACTTCAAGAAGCGCCCAAAGAAACAACTAAAGCGCAAGCACGTCGCTTCTACCACACCCCTGTCAACGCGCGATCGGCAACACCGATCGTTAAATTCAACTATACGAGGAGGATAGGGTTAAATAAAACAGTATTTTGTCCTATTTCTTCGCGATTTCTTTCAACTTTTTAGCTCACCTCAACGAAGTTGGGGGGAGCTTATGTGATACCCTCGGCGTCGGTGTCGGCGTCCCGGGTTAAGGTGAAGTTTTTTGGAGCAGTTTTCTTTTTAAGTACTTCTGTGTCCTATATTGATTAGACATGCATGGAAGATGTTTCTAATGTGTTTCATTGTACCAGTCAAAGTTTCAGATGCTGCAATTTCAGCAAATGAATGACCAGGTTAATGTTTTTGGTGCAGGTTAACATTTTTGGTGCAGTTTTTGGTGTAGGTCTCATTTCCGAGTAACTATAAGCCTTATAGTGACCAAACTTGCATGGATGAAACATCTAAGGATGCATACTACCAGACTTGCTTCGGATGCTGAATCTGACCTACATTTTCCGGTTGAGTGAACAGGTTAAAGTTTTTGGTGCAGGTTTCATTTCGAAGATACTATGAGCCCTATAATGACCAAACTTGCATGGATGGTACATCTTAGGATGCATTCTACTAGACTTGCTTCGGATGCTGAATCTGACCTACATTTTCCGATTGAGTGAACAGGTTAAAGTTTTTGGTGCAGGTTTCATTTCCAAGTTTCTATGAGACATATAATGACCAAACTTGCATGGATGGTACATCTTAGGATGCATACTACCAGTCTTGCTTCGGATGCTGAATCTGACCTACATTTTCCGGTTGAGTGAACAGGTTAAAGTTTTTGGTGCAGGTTTCATGTCCAAGTTACTATGAGACATATAATGACCAAACTTGCATGGATGGTACATCTTAGGATGCATATTGCAAGACTTGCTTCGGATGCTGAATCTGACCTACATTTTCCGGTTGAGTGAACAGGTTAAAATTTTTGGTGCAGGTTTCATTTCCAAGGTACTATGAACCCTATAATGACTAAACTTGCCTGGATGGTACATCTTAGGATGCATACTACCAGACTTGCTTCAGATGCTGAATCTGACCTACATTTTCTGGACGAGTAAACATTTTAAAGTTTATGGTGCAGGATTCATTTCCAAGTAACTTTGAGCCCTATAATGACCAAACTTGCATGGATGGTACATCTAAGGGTGCATTCTACTAGGCTGGCTTCAGAAGCTGAATCTGACCTACATTTTCCGGATTAGTGAAAAGGTTAGTTTTTTATACAGGTTTCATTTCCAAGTAACTCTGAGCTCTACGTTGAACAAACTTGCATGGATGATACATCTTAGGATGCACACTAATGGACTTGCTTCAGATGCTGAATTCGACACACATTTTCCAGATAATAGACCTCGTAAAAGTTATGGGTGCAGGTCTATCACCAAGAAACTATAAGGCTTATATAAACCAAAGTTGCACAAATGATGCATGGAGGGATGAAAACTCTCAATCTTGCTTCAGATGCTGGATTTTAAGTGGTTTCTTACCATATTATGTATACCCGACAGTCCAAAAGGCACATTTGCAATTTTAAATGTGTAAATCATAAATGTTTTCCGATTTGGAGTTCTTCATCAAACAGAAAGCGTCAAAATAACGGTTTGAAGTGCACACATGGCAAATGTTTTGGCGATCGTTAACGACTCTATATGCGATCGTACAACAAAGAAAATTTGATGAACATGCGATCGTGCAACTTGAAATTTGTTAAATACTTTTTTATTTAAATATAGTAATAGATTACCATTTGGTATTGAAGGTAAGTCTGCTGAAACAGAACTTAGTGAGAACCGAGCATTTGCCTTTTAAGTGAATTTACTGACGTTCTAGTATATTATTTGAATAATGTCCACATTTTAAGAGAACAAAGTTTAAAATGCCATGGAACCCTAAAGCTTGCTTTTAATTGATGATTGACACTTGATTTCTTCTTATATATATAAAACAGTTATCGACAGAGTATTACAAGGGCCAAATTTTAGCATTATAGAAAGAAAAGTTTTATTCTATGCAATGTTAGTTCAATTACATAAGTTGTGGCACTTATGCGGCGTATTTTCTTTGATGATTAGTGTACTGTAATTTCCAATACCCGTTCTATTCCCAGGTAGGCGTGGCCTACCATCGTACAATAACTTTAGAAACTGCAAGTTATTGCACTGTATCAAAGGGGGCGTGGTAATTGTACCGTACAATAATTTTAGAATTATTGTAAAGTAAGAAAAGAAATCAAATCCTCACAAAATTTATCCTTTAATCAACCATTGTAAAGCTTTTTTTTCTCTCCAAAAAACACCTTTCAATTAAATTTGATGTCTTTGTACAATTCTTACAAGCAAGTTGAAAACAAAAAAATACAAAAAACCTCAATTCTAAAAAAAATGGATTTGAGTAATTTAACAATCTATCTGGCTAGTAATTGACCTTTGTGAAAATTTCACTTTAAAACTGAAATGTAATGTTACAATTTTTAAATTCTCCAAACGGGAATCTGTTCGGTTTGAATCTCTTGCTCTGAGGTTCCTCCTCACCCTGGACGTTTGCTGCAGTCAGTGGAATAGCGGGGCACTTGTCTGAAATATCTGGAGCGCATCCATCTGGAGGATTCATCGGAGTGGAATTCTCGGTACACTCCTTGGGCGGATCCAAGATCTTTGACACATTAGCTTCCATTTGCACACTGGATCTTTTGTATTTACGGACACCTGCTTGAGAACGATGACCAGTCCGATCCATTATCTGCTGCTCCTCAACACCAGACATATATAGCTGGGTCGCACAAGTACGTTTGCCGCTATGATTCGAATAATTACCCTGTAAACCACCTTCCGTGCAAATGATTCGCATGAAGTTTTTCAGCTTGTTAATTCCCACGACCTGATTTCCGTATCGAATTGCCACCTCAGATGCTGCGGGCAGAGGTCTTCGATAGAATGCTCCTCGACGTCCAAGGGAATACAGATATAGATCAAAATAGTCAGCAATGCATCTCTCCCCTACAAGAAAATTTTAACGAGTAATTGTACATCCTCACAGAGAGAGAGAGAGAGAGAGAGAGAGAGAGAGACAAAAAGTGAGAGAGAGAAAGAGAGAGATAGAGATTCTCTTACCGGACTGGCAGTGATGTTTAATGGTCTTGTTGCACACATTTAGCTGTCCGAGTCCACCTTTGTACGTTTTGGTTTTTCGACCCGTAAACTCAATAAATTTTCCCAGCTTATCTGATCCAATAGTAAACTGTTCACATGCTAGGTTATGATGTTCGTCACATCCACGCAGACCGAAGATTTTAAATGCGTAAAAGAAAATCGTTTTCTGAAGTTGTTCTGCATTTTTCTTTCCAAACACTCCAGCATCCCACAACTTGGCCTCGTCTTCTGGTAAAATAGGATCGGCCTGCTTCGTAGTACACCCTATGCCTTTTTCAATCAGCGACTTCATTTTTGCATCTAGAACTTTCCGAAATTCAATGAAAGTTGTGTTTTTTTCGTCTAAAAAGTTTTTATCGTACACACCTTTGTCTCGCAAAAAACGAAGTAGTCCACATGAAATCAAGTACAGGCTCTTAGGGGGGTAGTCCTTACCATCCTGCCGTCTAGCTTCTACTATAAAACGTTGTAACCAGTAATTCATTTCCTCGCTGCCCTGGAATTGAAGTTCTGGAATAGTTTCGGATCTGCCGGTTCGCCATTTCTCAAAAACGTTGACCGCCCATCTAGTGTTTTGTTTAGTGTTAATGTTTTCCTGGCTTTCAATTAGAGATTTCAGTTCACTCTCCGTCACTGGGGCCGCAAAACGATCACCTGATGTGGTCAGCAAATTCGAACTATTTTCATTTTCTCTCAAAAAGTCATATTCAAGCTTAAATTCACCATGCTCCAACCCTGTGTCGTACTCGGCAAGCGTCTGTGTAAGGCTCATGTTCTGTAATCCGTCGAAAGCTTCCATTTCGTCGCAAACTTGAGATAATGTCAGGTCGTCTATTTCCTCAACTTTGAAGTCATTATCCAAAAAATCTACGTCGCAAACTTGAGACAATATCATGTCGTCAATTTCTTCAACTTTGAAGTCATTATCCAAAAAATCTACGTCCATCTTTCAGCTTCATTCGATCCCAGTCTAAATTGTAGCGCGAAAAATGCTACTGAAGCTCGTGAAAGTAGGCGTGCCACAAAACATTTGCTGGACCAATAGACATACAATAATTGCTGTATCTGGAAATGAAACGGGGTCATGACCTCGTGCCCTGCGGGCACTCGTCACGCCCCCGTTTCATTTCCAGATACAGCAATTATTGTATGTCTATTAGTCCAACAAATATAACATGGCATACTTATCAAAAACCAAAACATTCCGGTGCGCGGAGTAAACGAAGCAAAACAGGGACAGGGAACTAGGCTAGGGGTTTAACGAACTCTGGGTCCTTTCGGAACGCCCTGTCCCCTTCCCTTAGTTATCTATTTCCGTTACATTAGTATAGAAACGCAGAAAGAAGGTCAAACGGACACCGTATAAGAACTGGCATGAAATAAATAGCTGCAAGCAAAAATCTTTAGGAAATAAATACATCAATGTATTTTATCAGCAATATGGTTTATTTTTCTGCTAACTCTTGTTGCTGAAACGCATGTAACAAAATCCGATGATAATCAGCATGCACAAAATTTTGCTTGCTAACTGTGACCTCTTAGCTTCGTACCTAGGAAATTTTGATCCTTAGTAGTGCCTGACGCCGTGACGTCAGGCAATTAAAAGAACATGTACTTTATCAGTAGAGCATAAAATAAAATCCTAAAAGACCTTAAGATCAGTTCAGTGTCGTTGAACATTTGGTATATCACTAAAAATACAATAATTACATTTCCCCGTAAGCTTGTTCAAAGGATTGAGTTTTAAGACCTTTTTTAAAAGCGGAAACAGGTTTGGAATTTTTAAGACACAGAGGAAGAGAGTTCCATAGTGAGGCGGTGGTGTAGTCAAATCGACGACTGCCATACGTAACAGTTCTAACCTTAGGAGCATCCAATAGAAAAGAACTGTGTGAACGTAAGGACCTGGAACGAGAGTATTTTTTGAGAAACTCGGACAAGTAATTTGGAGCACGGTTGTTTAATGCATTGTTTACAAACAGAAGTATTTTATACTGACTTCTGTATTCGACAGGAAGCCAGTGGAGATTTTTGAAGATTGGGGTCACATGATCAGATTTCCTGGTACGATCGAGTTATCAGCCGCTCGGCAGTATTTGGAACTTTTTGCTGTTTTTTCACAATTTGCTTATTTACACCATACATAAATGAGTTTGCGTATATTGAGTCAGGAAATCACAAGTGCATTTACTTTGGTTACTTTATACCCATATACATGTAACCAGTTGTGCACCCCACCCCACAGGAACCACTGATTGTGGGGTATGTACGGTATTTCAAAATTCTGAAAATTTTACCATGAATTTTATTTCAACATAAATGGTTGATTAATACAAAAAATGCAAATTTCAAAGCATTAATTTATTTTTAGACTATATGTAACCACCTCCCTATCCCGAGTACCCCTGACCCAGGGGCCCTGAAATTAACCATTTTGGAAGAGGCACCTTTCATCATCATTAATATGTACTTATAACATTGGCATAATACCCAGGAGTAAAGGAAAAGATTTTCAAAGAATTCATGCATTTTCACTACTAGTATATATAAATCATTGGAACCCCACCCTTACACCAAAACGTCAAACACAGCTAGGACCCTTAAATTCGCAATTTAAGAAAGAGGAAGCCTTCCTCTCTTAACATAGTTCACTGGTTTAATACCCAGGAGGAGAGGGGAAGATTTTTAAAGAATTAATGTATTTTCACTATATAATCATAAGAGCCCCACCCTAACCCCAGACCTCCCAACCCAGGGGGGCCTGAAATTCACAATTTTGGAAGAGGCATCCTTTCTCATCATAACTATGTACATAGTTCACTGATTTAATACCCATGCAGGAGCAGAGAAGATTTTCAAAGAATTTATGCATTTTCATTAATATATTATATTATTGAATTATGAGAAGTTTTGATTGTTTGCCGTCAGTTCGGTTTCGTTATCGTACTTCAAAGGGTCGACATACTTTTAAAAAACAAAAAATTAATGTATTTTCACTATATAATCATAAGAGCCCCACCCTAACCCCAGACCTCCCAACCCAGGGGGGCCTGAAATTCACAATTTTGGAAGAGGCATCCTTTCTCATCATAACTATGTACATAGTTCACTGATTTAATACCCATGCAGGAGCAGAGAAGATTTTCAAAGAATTTATGCATTTTCATTAATATATTATATTATTGAATTATGAGAAGTTTTGATTGTTTGCCGTCAGTTCGGTTTCGTTATCGTACTTCAAAGGGTCGACATACTTTTAAAAAACAAAAAATTAATGTATTTTCACTATATAATCATAAGAGCCCCACCCTAACCCCAGACCTCCCAACCCAGGGGGGCCTGAAATTCACAATTTTGGAAGAGGCATCCTTTCTCATCATAACTATGTACATAGTTCACTGATTTAATACCCATGCAGGAGCAGAGAAGATTTTCAAAGAATTTATGCATTTTCATTAATATATTATATTATTGAATTATGAGAAGTTTTGATTGTTTGCCGTCAGTTCGGTTTCGTTATCGTACTTCAAAGGGTCGACATACTTTTAAAAAACAACAAATCTGAATCACCGCGACGCGTAAGTTTGCAGAAAAACCTCTAGAGACAACAATTTTTCACTTAAGTTTGATATGTACTCTAAGAAATACTAAAAACTTGTCTAAAATAAATATTCAGAACACTGGAAGATATCGGAATATTTTCGTATTATTATTTTACAAGTTCCGTATACCCATTTTAAACTCATTCTTCGTTGTTTTCTTCATTGTAAACGTGACTTTTTATACCCCCGCTTTAAAAGCAGCTGGGGGAGGGGTAGATAGTGATGGGATGTTTGTCCATCCATCCGTCTCAGTCGGTCTTGGAAATAAATAAGAAAGTTAAAGTATCATTGCAAACATTTTTCATTGAAGACAAAACTAAAAAAAAAAAAGCTCTCGTCATCCTAAAAATTGATGGATACAAAGCATGATCTGACTCGACAATTTTTGACAGCCCCCCCCCCCCCCCTTTCTAGAATCAAATGGCCGTCTCTTGCAAATATGTCTATTAGGCCACAGGCACCTGACGTTACTTATTTTTCTTTTGATAAAAAAAATATACACATACCTAAATAATTTATTATTAGGTATGTGTATATTTTTTTTTCATCAAAAGAAAAATAAGTAACGTCAGGTGCCTGTGATTATAGGCTATATATAAATTCATTTCAATATAAATTTCAACCAAATATGTTTTTGGGAATTGACATTTTTTGTCCTTTGGATCGTACATGATTTACATGTTGCTTTTGAAAACAGCTCAGTGTGGACTGAAAATGAATTTCCAACTAGAATTTCAATCCAATATGTTTGTACGTACCCGCCCCAGCGGCGGATCCAGGGGCCCGTTTTACAAAAGAACTTACGACTAAGACCAAAAACTTCACATGATTGTAAAATATTGCAAAATTAATAATTCTCCTAATAATTATTTGTGTAAGAAGATCTTACCACATTTCTTTTAAAAAGATTTTAAAAAATTTAGATATAATGTTTATTTAAAAAGTTATATGAAGAATGAAATTTTGTCTTAAGTCGAAAGTCATTTTGTAAAACGGGCCCCAGGAGTTTATGTGGGGGGTTTTTGAGGCCCAAAGGGCCGAAGGGGGAGGGGTGTCCCCCTCCCATAGAAAATTTTGTTTTAAATGGTTTAAAATGGTGCATTTTCCAGCATTTTTTGGCATATTTTTGTAGCTTTTTTAAAGACCGATCATCACAATTTTTTAATAAAATGTTTTCAGTTTATTTTATTTAATTTAACTTTAACACAAGACTTTAGACTTTGCCTTGAAAAAATTGTTAAATCTGACAATTTTAGGAATACAAGCAGTTGACGTCAAGTTGTCTTTACTTTTTAAAATTAAGTCGTATGTCAAGCTGAATTTCAAGATACAAATGAAGTGCAATTTTAAACACTTAAAAAAGTTTTAAACTGAATTCTTTTTAGAATCCCTAACTAGTGTTTTTTAACTTACTTGAGTATACTGTCAATGTGATTTGGAATATAAACACACATATAATATTTCAAACTGAAGGAAAAATCACATAAATTGGAGAATATGTCAAAACTAGAGGGGTTTGCTAAGCCAACCTGATTTTGTTTTTAAAAAAAATTGTATTTATTTTTAAAACGGTAAAAAACTGAATAATAGTTTATTCACATAGTTAAAAATACATGCATTTTATCAGCAAAAGAATATAACTGAGCAGACCGTAACTATGCAGTTTTCTGTTGTTGGTACCTGATTACATTGTACTGAGATGCACGGACTACCCGATCTCTGAGGGTGCTGTATTTAATTTCATTTCCGGAAATATGCATAGCATTTCCGACTTTTTTAAAATTTAATTTCCGACATTTTTTGTTTTCATTTCCGACATATTTTTTTTCATTTCCGGAATTTACCAGTGCGGCAATTCAATGTTTTCTAAGTAAAAGAAAATGGAATTTTAAAAGTATTTATGCCAAAATATTAATTAAAAAAAAAACACGTCTACATGTATAAGCATAAAACTTTTTCACCATATTTAATGTGCACGTCATTAAATGTCAGTTACAGCACCATACTGCCTTATGTCAAAGTCACTGATAGATTTACAAAATTGGATTTCAATGATTTATTTATGATTTATTCTTTTAAAGCAATATGAGCTGCATTTTGGAGAATTTTATTTTGCTGATAAAGTGTGTTATCATGATAACTCTGTATGTAATTTAAACCCTTATGATCAATAAAACCAAAATAAAGTTTAAAAATGTTTCAGAAGAAATATTTCTCTACAATCGAATATACAGTATTATAGAAGAAGTCATTATTGACATTGTACAGGACGATAATAATTCAATTCTGCTTCAATGGAAGCTTATAAAAAATTCTTCAAAGCAAATAAAAACAACAGAAGTTTGTAAATGTTCTATTTTTCTTTCATTGAAATAGTTAATTACAATTTTGCAACAATTTTTTCAAATGTCAAACATGCAGCTCATATTGCTTTAAATTTTTCATAAATAAAGTTATCAAATTTGTTACTATAGGTACATGTACTACTTATGTATTTGAAAAAATGTCGGAAATGAAAACGAAAAAATGTCGGAAATGAAAACTAAAAAATATCGGAAATGAAAAGTTGATAATTACCAAAAATTCCGGAAATGAAATGGTGCGTTCCCCGAATGGCTACTCGGAAAAAAACAAGTAATTATCACACTCAATTGAGGGGCCCTCTAAGGGGTACAGGTAGACTTACCTGTGTTTACCTGTATAAGAAATATTTTATAAATAAGATATATTCATTAAATTTTATTATAATTAAGATGTTTTTTTCCGAAATATACTGAATAAAAAATAAATAAATATAAATAGATAAAATTAAGAATTTGAGAATTGAGAATTTACAAATTATTATCCCGTTTTGTGCAACATTTTTAAACTCTTTTAAATTAATTAACACAAATGATTATTTCTTAAAATAGTATAGATATTTGTGTATGATAAATAAAGTGTTTCTATAAAGTTTTGTCTAAATTAATTCATTTATTTATCATTTTTAATTATTAAAACATTCTTTTAAATCATCATAAAATACAGAAGTTTATGTTTCAATTTTTATAATAAATATAGACGATTCGAGATAAAAACAGATCACTCTGATTTTTAAGGAAGTCCTAATTTAATAAGCTAATTGATGAAACACCTGATAATTGATATCAGTTCACTTTGAAACGCACATCCCAACATTTTCACTGTGGTGAAGATGTTCAAAGACATACAGAATGCGAAAGAGATCCAAAAGATTCAGAGGGAAGCCGGTGCGAGCATTAGACCTCCAGCAAAAAAGTATGCAACTATAAAGAGAAGGTTGCAGTAACTGAAAGAAAGGTATCAGGATGGCATCATTGATCTTATGACCTACACAGACTCTGCATCTGAACTTCACCTTGGATAGTGATCCCTTAGTTGTGATGAAACATTTGGAGATGGACTACATAAATTGTAAATATGTGTGATATGAAAGTAAAACAGTGCTATGGCTATTTAATTTATAATGCGAAAATCATGAAAATCATTTATAATGAAAAAAAATGTGCTGCTTAACAATAGAACTTCAAGATAATTTATAGTCTTTAATATGTTTTGTGCTTGTAAAATTATTTTAAAAACATGCACACAAAATATTTATTCATACTAGTTCTCAAATGAAAAAAAAAATTAAAAATCCATTTCATTTTATTCACTCTGTTTATTACCATTCGGCTCACCTCGGCTGACTACGGTACCCAGTATATAAAATTAGATGTAATCGGCCGAGGTGTGCCGAATGTGTTTATTACCTGTGTATTGTGTGCGTTCAAGCGGAAAGTGATTTCCTCTTACGTAGTTGGTGTATATTTCACAGTTGTACAGAACAAAGGGTTCATGTTTATTATAGTCTTATCAATGCAACAAAATGATAAAATGACACTTGTATAAAAAAAAATAAATTCAAAGAGGGGGGGGGGGGAGGGGGGTTCCCAACCCCCCCCCCCCCCTGAATCCGCCACTGTGCCCATTCCATTCATGATTGTCTGATCATTAGAAGATCTAGATGTTTTGATTGTAACAGATAGAAATGACGTAACTTGTATATTTCCAATCTTGCCAGTTAATGTTCCACGGTCTTAAAACATTACAATAAACAATCAAATCGTAAAAACAGATCCCTAGATCCGCTCCTGGTGGTTTGGAAAGTCATGTGATGTGGTTCAGTGTGCGCGCACCGGTGAATGTTTTGGTTAATGGCGACATCCACGTGACGAGGAAGGAACAATATCGAATAATTATGAAAAATCATTTTCTGTGTTGCAAGAATCATTGTCATGTTTTACTACTTTTCTTGAGTTCGTATATTTTCTTACTTTGTGTCTGTCAGGAACACTGCATCATTAACAATGTTGACTTATCCGCAGTAGAAAGGTATGAAATATAATGATAGCTCGAATTTCCTTAGTCTGTTAGTATCAATGTTGGAAAGTTTCTAAAGCTATGTTATATCGTATAACATAGATTAAGATGAGCTTCATTCCTTAAATAGAACAAGGGTTTATGTATTATGGTGCTTCATCATGAATGTATTATTATACACTCATGGAATGGTTATGAGGGAAATAGCAAGTTGATGGTTTCCTGAGGGGGGAAACACTTCCATGTAAATTATACTTACTGTATTAAACGTTTTCCCTTCAATAGGTTCATCTAAGGAAAATATTTACATATGTAAATATTTGGTTAAAAATGTCAATAGATCATATTCATGAGGGAGTAGTCTCAGGGAGTAGCTTTTGTTTTTCAGGGGCGTAGTCCTCAGATGAAGGGTAATAGTCTCTACTCGGAGAAATAGTATACAATTATTCACTGGTTGTGAGTGGGATAGCTCTTTTGTCAAACCCACAACAGGGAATAGTCCCTGTAATAGTCCCTGTCAAGGGTTTGATAAAAGAGCTATCCCACTCACAACCAGAGGATAAGCGTCTTATTATACTGATTTATAATATAATTTCTGAGGTTTGAATTTTTTGGAGTAAGATAATACTGCAAGAATAATCTGAAATCCTGATGACGTCACAATGCTACTGAATTCATTATGAAATCATCAGTCAATACATTTATCGCTGGAAATCAAAATTGGAGGCAAAATTTGCATGAAAATTTTCCGAGGGTGGATAGTATACACTTGTCCACTGGGTGTGAGTGGGATAGCTCTTTTATCAAACCCGCGACAGAGAACTATTCCCCGAGGGCTTGCCCGAGGGGAATAGTTTCTGTCAAGGGTTTGATAAAAGAGTTATCCCACTCACAAACAGTGGATAAGCGTTTTATTATACTGATGTATAATATAATTTCTGAGGTTTGAATTTTGCATGTAAATTTTCTGAGGGTGGATAGCAAAAACTATACCTATACAGCTTTGCTATGCGTGAACTATAAAAGATAGCTATTTTACCTTCTGAACTTTATATAGGAAACATTTTAACAGAAGTATAATAACAAAAACTATACCTCGGGGTATAGCTTTGCTTTGCGTGAACTATAAAAGATAGTTATTTTACCTTCTTAACTTTATAAAGGAAACATTCTAACAGAAGTATAATAAACAGTTTTATGGTATTAATTTTACAGAGTAATAACAGTAGAGGTATAACATTGTTGTATACAGTTTGTTTGATGGATTCATTATATTGGTGTTACAGATTTGGTCCCTGGGAATCTCGTTCAGATGATGGTAATATTACATATCGAATTAACCTGTGTGGGAGACTTCCTGTAGGTACAGCCGGGACTGTGAAGCCGGAATGTCACTCTGACACCGTCATGTGCATGATTAAAGACGGGCAGGCACTCTCTATTGCCAACTACACTAATACCACATTGGTAGCTCCATCCAACACAGAGCTAGCAGAGGTGTGGATCATAAGGAGTGGGGACAGGTGTCCTGAGATGGCAGGAGAGAATCTGAACAGTATTATCAATCTCAAGTGTGGGAAAACTCTAGTATGTATAATGCTTGAACCACTAAAGATTTACTGATGTGTTGAATCATCATTTAAATGAGAAAATTTTTCTCATTATTTCTCTTACCTATGACTCTGAACTAGTTCCTGGCCACAGTTCCATATCTTCTAGCTTAATAATATATATATAATACATGTATCCCTCTTCTATAAGACTGTCACACATTCATTTATGTTTGTTTTCAGGGAATTCCCAAGTTTTTATCTTATACCTACTGCACATCATACTTTGAATGGAGAACAAGTTATGCCTGCCAGAATATTCCTGTCTCTCATCATGAAGTCCCCTGCTATGTTTACGATGAGCAGGGTAGATTATATGACCTTAGTGCACTAGTGAAGACAACAGAGAGTTACTTGGTAGACTCAGCAGAAGGCTGGGACTTCTACATTAATGTCTGTCGAGACATAACATCAGGTAAAGCCTCTCTTCACTCTTATCAGCCATACAACAAAATCACTAGTTTCTTAAAAATATATCATCGTTCACAATTATTTATAGTAAAAAAAAAAAATTGAACTCATCTAATGATACTTGTGCAAATTATTCCACTTTTGGAGGAAATTAAGTGTCCATAAATATATACCATACCTAAACATACGTATGTGAGTCTGTTTGTGAAGTATAGCAAATTACAGATGGAGAATTTTTTACAGGAAGCAGTAGTAAGACCTCGCGCTGTCCAGCTGGAAGTGCTGCCTGCAGAATGAACAATAGTACGGTGATAGACATGGGACATACCACTCAGAGGTTAAAGATGGACACTAGTGGTCATCTGACATTGACCTATAACTCCAGTGTCACGGTCACAGGATGTACATTCAATCCCACAACCACTATACAGTTTGTGTGTCCCGAGGCTGGAGGGGTATGTATCATTTCTCCCTAGTGAGAAACTATTGATTTGAGTAAGTAATTTATTAGAAAGCAGGAGAGTGTTATTCGTATCATTGTTGTGTATTTGTTTACAATAGAGTGTTATTCGTATCATTGTTGTGTATTTGTTTACAATAGAGTGTTATTCATATCATTGTTGTGTATTTGTATACAATAGAGTGTTATTCGTATCATTGTTGTGTATTTGTTTACAATAGAGTGTTATTCGTATCATTGTTGTGTATTTGTTTACAATAGAGTGTTATTCGTATCATTGTTGTGTATTTGTTTACAGTAGAGTGTTATTCGTATCATTGTTGTGTATTTGTTTACAATAGAGTGTTATTCGTATCATTGTTGTGTATTTGTTTACAATAGAGTGTTATTCGTATCATTGTTGTGTATTTGTATACAATAGAGTGTTATTCGTATCATTGTTGTGTATTTGTTTACAATAGAGTGTTATTCGTATCATTGTTGTGTATTTGTTAACAATAGAGTGTTTTTCGTATCATTGTTGTATATTTGTTGACAGAGTGAGGACCCGGAACTAGAGTTTGATTTTAACTGTCAGTACAGAGTCCTGTGGAAAACAGAACATGCCTGTCCAGAAGTGGCCATTACCTCCTCCACCTGCCAGCTCAGTAATCCACAGCGAAACCTGGACGTGGATCTAACTCCGCTGACCAACCCACCAGGTACAGCCCCCCGTTCCCCCCCCCCCCCCCCAACTTGTCAGGGCATTACTTAATGAGTTAGAACAGCCAACCTGTCAGGATATAACTTATTGAGTTAGAACAGCCAACTTGTCTGGGTAACTTAATGAGTTAGAACAGCCAACATGTCAGGGCATTCCTTAATGAGTTAGACCAGCCAACTTGTCAGGGCATTACTTAATGAGTTAGACCAGCCAACATGTCAGGGCATTACTTAATGAGTTAAAATAGCCAACCTATCAGGGCATTCCTTAATGAGTTAGACCAACCAACATGTCAGGGTATAACTTAATGAGTTAGAACAGCCAACATGTCAGGGTGTAACTTAATGAGTTAGAACAGCCAACATGTCAGGGCATTACTTAATGAGTTAGACCAGCCAACTTGTCAGGGCATTACTTAATGAGTTAGACCAGCCAACATGTCAGGGTGTAACTTAATGAGTAAGAACAGCCAACATGTCAGGGTGTAACTTAATGAGTTAGAACAGCCAACATGTCAGGGTGTAACTTAATGAGTTAGACCAACCAACATGTCAGGGCATTACTTAATGAGTTAGACCAACCAACATGTCAGGGTATAACTTAATGAGTTAGAACAGCCAACATGTCAGGGCATTACTTAATGAGTTAGACCAGCCAACATGTCAGGGTATAACTTAATGAGTTAGAACAGCCAACATTTCAGGGTGTAACTTAATGAGTTAGAACAGCCAACCTGTCAGGGCATTACTTAATGAGTTAGACCAGCCAACATGTCAGGGTAACTTAATGAGTTAGAACAGCCAACTTGTCAGGGTAACTTAATGAGTTAGAACAGCCAACTTGTCAGGGTATTACTTAATGAGTTAGACCAGTCAACCTGTCAGGGCATTGCTTAATGAGTTAGACCAGCCAACATGTCAGGGTATAACTTAATGAGTTAAAACAGCCAACATGTCAGGGTATAACTTAATGAGTTAGACCAGCCAACCTGTCAGGGTATTACTTAATGAGTTAGAACAGCCAACATGTCAGGGTATAACTTAATGAGTTAGACCAGCCAACATGTCAGGGTATTACTTAATGAGTTAGAACAGCCAACTTGTCAGGGTGTAACTTAATGAAATAGAACAGCCAACCTGTCAGGGCATTACTTAATGAGTTAGACCAGCAAACATGTCAGGGTAACTTAATGAGTTAGAACAGCCAACTTGTCAGGGTATTACTTAATGAGTTAGAACAGCCAACTTGTCAGGGTGTAACTTAATGAGTTAAAACAGCCAACATGTCAGGGTTCAGGGTATAACTTAATGAGTTAGACCAGCCAACCTGTCAGGGCATTACTTAATGAGTTAGAACAGCCAACATGTCAGGGTATAACTTAATGAGTTAGACCAGCCAACATGTCAGGGTATTACTTAATGAGTTAGAACAGCCAACCTGTCAGGGTGTAACTTAATGAGTTAGAACAGCCAACATGTCAGGGTGTAACTTAATAAGTTAGAACAGCCAACATGTCAGGGTGTAACTTAATGAGTTAGAACAGCCAACATGTCAGGGTATTACTTAATGAGTTAGAACAGCCAACTTGTCAGGGTAACTTAATGAGTTAGAACAGCCAACATGTCAGGGTGTAACTTAATGAGTTAAAACAGCCAACCTGTAAGGGTATTACTTAATGAGTTAGAACAGCCAACATGTCAGGGTATTACTTAATGAGTTAAAAGAGCCAACATGTCAGGGCATTCCTTAATGAGTTAGACCAACCAACATGTCAGGGTATTACTTAATGAGTTAGAACAGCCAACATGTCAGGGTGTAACTTAATGAGTTAGAACAGCCAACATGTCAGGGTGTAACTTAATGAGTTAGAACAGCCAACCTGTCAGGGCATTCCTTAATGAGTTAGACCAACCAACATGTCAGGGTATTACTTAATGAGTTAGACCAGCCAACATGTCAGGGTATTACTTATTGAGTTAGACCAGCCAACTTGTCAGGGTATTACTTAATGAGTTAGAACAGCCAATATGTCAGGGTGTAACTTAATGAGTTAGACCAGCCAACATGTCAGGGTATTACTTAATGAGTTAGAACAGCCAACATGTCAGGGTGTAACTTAATGAGTTAGAACAGCCAACATGTCAGGGTGTAACTTAATGAGTTAGACCAGCCAACATGTCAGGGTGTAACTTAATGAGTTAGACCAGCCAACATGTCAGGGCATTACTTAATGAGTTAGAACAGCCAACTTGTCAGGGTATTACTTAATGAGTTAGACCAGCCAACCTGTCAGGGCATTACTTAATGAGTTAGAACAGCCAACCTGTCAGGGTATTACTTAATGAGTTAGACCAGCCAACTTGTCAGGGTATTACTTAATGAGTTAGAACAGCCAACATGTCAGGGTATTACTTAATGAGTTAGACCAGCCAACTTGTCAGGGTATTACTTAATGAGTTAGAACAGCCAACATGTCAGGGTGTAACTTAATGAGTTAGAACAGCCAACCTGTCAGGGTATTACTTAATGAGTTAGACCAGCCAACTTGTCAGGGCATTACTTAATGAGTTAGAACAGCCAACATGTCAGGGTATTACTTAATGAGTTAGACCAGCCAACTTGTCAGGGTATTACTTAATGAGTTAGAACAGCCAACATGTCAGGGTGTAACTTAATGAGTTAGACCAGCCAACCTGTCAGGGTATTACTTAATGAGTAAGAACAGCCAACTTGTCAGGGTATTACTTAATGAGTTAGAACAGCCAACTTGTCAGGGTATTACTTAATGAGTTAGAACAGCCAACATGTCAGGGTGTAACTTAATGAGTTAGAACAGCCAACATGTCAGGGCATTACTTAATGAGTTAGACCAGTCAACCTGTCAGGGTATTACTTAATGAGTTAGACCAGCCAACATGTCAGGGCATTACTTAATGAGTTAGACCAGTCAACATGTCAGGGTATTACTTAATGAGTTAGACCAGTCAACCTGTCAGGGTATTACTTAATGAGTTAGAACAGCCAACCTGTCAGGGTATTACTTAATGAGTTAGACCAGTCAACCTGTCAGGGCATTACTTAATGAGTTAGACCAACCAACATGTCAGGGTATAACTTAATGAGTTAGAACAGCCAACATGTCAGGGTGTAAATGAGTTAAAACAGCCAACATGTCAGGGCATTACTTAATGCGTTAAAACAGCCAACCTGTGAGGGTATTACTTAATGAGTTAGACCAGCCAACCTGTCAGGGTATTACGTAAGGGTTAATGTACGAGTAGCGCTCCATTCCTTAAAAGTAATAGAGCCGAGGCCCATTACTTTTAAGGAATGGAGCACTACGAATTTTCTAAGTTCTTTCTTTGATAGAGGCACGGAAAGGAGAATAAGACCGTAACAAATTCTGTTTTCAATGTAAGTTACAACTTTTCATTCCTTAAAAGTAATGGAGCGCTCAAACAAAAGAATGACGTCACAGGTGGATTTTACTTAATGAGTTAGACCAGCCAACATGTCAGGGCATTACTTAATGAGTTAGACCAGCCAACATGTCAGGGCATTACTTAATGAGTTAGAACAGCCAACATGTCAGGGCATTACTTAATGAGTTAGAACAGCCAACATGTCAGGGTATTACTTAATGAGTTAGAACAGCCAACATGTCAGGGTGTAACTTAATGAGTTAGACCAACCAACATGTCAGGGTATTACTTAATGAGTTAGACCAACCAACATGTCAGGGTATTACTTAATGAGTTAGAACAGCCAACATGTCAGGGTATTACTTAATGAGTTAGACCAACCAACCTGTCAGGGCATTACTTAATGAGTTAAAACAGCCAACATGTCAGGGTGTAACTTAATGAGTTAGACCAGCCAACATGTCAGGGTATTACTTAATGAGTTAGAACAGCCAACATGTCAGGGTATAACGTAATTAGTTAGAGCAGCCAGGGGAGGAGTATTATTAATCTGATCATGTACCATTTGAGGGTGTAGTCTACAATAAAAGTATAATCTAACACTACCAGGATATAGACCTTTGTATTTAATAAATTTTACATTGATATGTACAATAGTATTGTAATATTTTAGTATTAATTGAAATCAGAGACAACACTTAGCTTTAATTTCTAAATAAATAAAAACTTCAGGCTAAATACTTCCAAACCACTGAATCGATATTAATCAAGGTTTAAAAAGCCATTTTCAGGTAAAATGGATATGTCAATCATTGGACGCTTTAGTGCCTATCCATAACAAGAAGTTCATGTACATATCTTCATATTTAATTAACTCATTAAAGGTACAGCAATGCAGAACCCATAAAAATATCTAGACTGGAAATTACATGTATGAAATTACCACACTGTTAAAAAAATACATTAAATTTTATAGATGAAGGATTAATGAGATACATATACCAAAACTGTCTCAGGAGTCATATCACATACATTATGCACATGGACGCCTGACACATATGTGTCCCTTATCATATATAAGTACATTTTCAAATGTTTTCCCTTATGTAACACTATTTGAACAAGGCGTTTTTACATCTCCGACCGTAAAACACATTCGTCATTTGACCATAAATTAGGGAATAACTATCTCCTAATTTGGTATTTGCGACCGTTAATGCTGATTTAACGGTCGCAAACTGAGTTTTACCGGCGACGCATAAGCGGAGCCGATAAAACGGATGTTTGCGACCGTTAAATCAGCATTAACGGTCGCAAATACCAAATTAGGAGATCAGTTATTCCCATTCTAATGCAATCCATGCATTTTGTTTGTTGTTTATGTCTTATTTTGATGAATTTTGTTACATGAAATACGTCACGAAGCATTGTGTTTTTGCGTCGCTCTATTATGACGTCACAATGAAAAAGCTTTCACGCTCGTTAATGCTCATTTTACTGCTTCAAACATCAGTGCATTAGCCAATGAAAAAGTGTTTTACAAAACAATTGCATTAGAATTGATTGTTTAGTCATAAGCGATCTATGTAATTTGATAGTGACGTCATAATTAGGGATCGATATTATCAACACATTCAATTTATACCGTTGAGTTTTTAAAAAAAAAAACTTAATGGATTTCAAACTTTACTTAAGTACCTTAATTACTATTTGTAATAAATCAGTCACAGATGTTAATATAAGTACATGTAATAAGGTATCACTTTGAGTTTTATTGGGATGTAAAACGGGTTGGCAAATGATCAAATCTTCCATAAAGCCCTATGGGCTTTATGAGATTTGATCATGTGACCAACCTGTTTTACATCCCAATAAAACTAAAAAAAAAAATGATACCTCATTTCTTAAGTATTCACACTGAAATCTTTCATGACATTTCTTATAGTCTACTCTAGTCTCAAAACGTGCACCTCCTAAATATAACAAATGCCGAGTAGCTAAATCTTGTAATGAATTGTAGATTCAGTAATTTATTAAATTAAGGAGTGTTTTGGTAAGGGTTGCATCTGATGGACTTCCTTTTTTCAGGAGTTGATAAACCATATGAGGTTTATGTGAATGCCTCCCGGTCAAGCCCCCACTCCTTGAAGTACTTTATCAATGTGTGTGGAGAGCTAGGGATTCAGTGTCCAGACGAGGATCATGTCAGGGGGGTGGCAGTGTGTCAGACCATGGTGGGCAACTCTGGCTGGGGACACGTTCTGGGGAATACTGACCACCAGGTCCTCAAGTAAGTCTCACATTATATAATACCAGGTCCTCAAGTAAGTCTCACATTATATAATACCAGGTCCTCAAGTAAGTCTCACATTATATAATACCAGGTCCTCAAGTAAGTCTCACATTATATAATACCAGGTCCTCATGTAAGTCTCACATTATATAATACCAGGTCCTCAAGTAAGTCTCACATTATATAATACCAGGTCCTCACGTAAGTCTCACATTATATAATACCAGGTCCTCAAGTAAGTCTCACATTATATAATACCAGGTCCTCAAGTAAGTCTCACATTATATAATACTAGGTCCTCAAGTAAGTCTCACATTATATAATACCAGGTCCTCAAGTAAGTCTCACATTATATAATACCAGGTCCTCAAGTAAGTCTCACATTATATAATACCAGGTCCTCAAGTAAGTCTCACATTATATAATACCAGGTCCTCAAGTAAGTCACACATTATATAATACTAGGTCCTCAAGTAAGTCACACATTATAAAATACCAGGTCCTCAAGTAAGTCACATTATGTAATACCAGGTCCTCAAGTAAGTCTCACATTATATAATACTAGGTCCCCAAGTAAGTCTCACATTATGTAATACCAGGTCCTCAAGTAAGTCTCACGTTATATAATACTAGGTCCTCAAGCAAGTCTCACGTTCTGGAATACCAGGTTCTCAATTAATTCCCAATTTATGGAATACTAGGTCCTCATGTAAGTCTCACATTATGTAATACTAGCCCCTGAAGTAATTCCCACATTATATAATACCAGGTCCTCAAGTAAGTCTCACATTATATAATACCAGATCCTCACGTAAGTCTCACATTATATAATACCAGGTCCTCAAGTAAGTCTCACATTATATAATACCAGGTCCTCACGTAAGTCTCACATTATATAATGCTAGGTCCTCATGTAAGTCTCACATTATATAATACTAGCCCCTAAAATAAGTATCACATTATGGAATACTAGGTCCTCAAGTAAATCCCACATTATGGAATACTAAGTCCTCAAGTAATACTTCAGTATGGACCAATAAATCCTCAATTAAGTCTCAATTCAATATGATCCACACTCTTCTTCAAATAATTAAGTCTTAATTCATCATATGGACCACCTGCTTCAAGTAAGTCTCATTTCATAATGGACCACGAGGTCTTAAAGTAAGTATCACTTCATAATTGACCACCAGGTCCTAAAGTAAGACTTACTTCATTATTGACCACCAGTCATACTCGTAGAGTAAGTCTCACTTCATTATGGACCACCAGTCCTTAAGTAAGTCTCACTTCATTATATGAAGATAGAGATTTCTAAGTTCTCAAAAAAGTAAGTAAGTAAGTAAGTAAATTTTATTTAAAGTCGGCATTGTATACATACATAACAATAAACATGAGCTCTGTAGAGCTCTTAAACCGACTCAAGTAAACCCGATGGTAAACCTCTCTTGATTACAGAGATAACTATACAATTATACATGTATACCAGTAGGTCCCATTTAAACAAGCATGACTGTTTCAAACCAAGCAAATGGCATAATTATTTAGGTATATGTAATGGAACAAACATTGTCAGGTATATAAATTGTAGGTTACTTAGTAAAACACATTTATATCAAACCTGCTTTTAATGAATTGATGCTTATACTTAACGTAGGTCCTGGGTTTGCAGGGCTTTTAAAAGTGTTCGAAAACATACCATGAAAATTAATTATATGACTCCTCTACATTTGTTTTACATTCTCTGAAATTTTAGCCCCTGAATACTAGCCCCTGAAGTAATTCCCACATTATATAATACCAGGTCCTCAAGTAAGTCTCACATTATATAATACCAGATCCTCACGTAAGTCTCACATTATATAATACCAGGTCCTCAAGTAAGTCTCACATTATATAATACCAGGTCCTCACGTAAGTCTCACATTATATAATGCTAGGTCCTCATGTAAGTCTCACATTATATAATACTAGCCCCTAAAATAAGTATCACATTATGGAATACTAGGTCCTCAAGTAAATCCCACATTATGGAATACTAAGTCCTCAAGTAATACTTCAGTATGGACCAATAAATCCTCAATTAAGTCTCAATTCAATATGATCCACACTCTTCTTCAAATAATTAAGTCTTAATTCATCATATGGACCACCTGCTTCAAGTAAGTCTCATTTCATAATGGACCACGAGGTCTTAAAGTAAGTATCACTTCATAATTGACCACCAGGTCCTAAAGTAAGACTTACTTCATTATTGACCACCAGTCATACTCGTAGAGTAAGTCTCACTTCATTATGGACCACCAGTCCTTAAGTAAGTCTCACTTCATTATATGAAGATAGAGATTTCTAAGTTCTCAAAAAAGTAAGTAAGTAAGTAAGTAAATTTTATTTAAAGTCGGCATTGTATACATACATAACAATAAACATGAGCTCTGTAGAGCTCTTAAACCGACTCAAGTAAACCCGATGGTAAACCTCTCTTGATTACAGAGATAACTATACAATTATACATGTATACCAGTAGGTCCCATTTAAACAAGCATGACTGTTTCAAACCAAGCAAATGGCATAATTATTTAGGTATATGTAATGGAACAAACATTGTCAGGTATATAAATTGTAGGTTACATAGTAAAACACATTTATATCAAACCTGCTTTTAATGAATTGATGCTTATACTTAACGTAGGTCCTGGGTTTGCAGGGCTTTTAAAAGTGTTCGAAAACATACCATGAAAATTAATTATATGACTCCTCTACATTTGTTTTACATTCTCTGAAATTTTTATAAAATTCCTCTGCACCGTTTCTGTGTAATTTAATTCCAAAGATGCCATTGATGTAGTAACATTTTGGAAGCTATTATATAGAATTGTATAGGAAAAATGTCATTTTTGGCTAGTTTTCAGGCAAAGCTTTAATTTAAAAAATATCAATAACTTTTAAATGGTGCAGACGAATTTGTTTCTCCTTTGGTATTTTAAAATAGAGTTTATTTGAAATATATCTATGTAAAGAAATTAATATGTCTTCAGGTTCGTTTTCTCGTAATTTAATTGTAGATAATTGCTTTTATTTTGAAAATTGTAACATTTTTAAGAACAACATTATAAAATATTGTGACGTCATGCTTGACATGAATATCGATCCGGTGTCATATAATATATTGAACCCCGCGATATTTTGAACCCGGGTTCAAAATATCGCGGGGTTCAATATATTATATGACACCGGGTTCAAAATATTATGCGATATTTTGAACCAGGATTCAATATATCGCGGTATCAAAATATTATGCTACACCGGTATACAGAACAGAAAAATAGATTATAGTGATTTTTAAGAAAGGTAAATTCACGTATATCTGCTTTCAAATGACCCACTTCATAGTAATTCAATACCAATAAAATAATTATTGGACATGTTTCTCTTATTCTTCTCTTGTTCTTTGTACACCTAATATTAGTGAAAATTCTCGCAAAGGACGTAAACCAACTGTAAGTCCTTTAGTTTCTTTCATTGTATTTTCTAAATGTGTTGATTTCTTTCTGTTTCTTTTCTTTTTGTTTTCTTCATGCGCGGATCTATGTTAGAAAGGGCTACGGACACCCCCTTTCCATTTTTCTGGGGTCGAGTCACCTTGTTCCTATTTTGGAATTCTAATATGTATTATATCTTATTAGCTCACCTGAGCCAAAGGCTCAAGTGAGCTTTTCTGATCACAATTTGTCCGTTGTCTGTCGTTGTCGTTGTCGTCGTCGTTGTCGTCGTCGTCGTTGTTGTAAACTTTTCACATTTTCGACTTCTTCTCAAGAACCACTGGGCCAATTTCAACCAAACTTGCCACAAAGCATCCTTGGGTGAAGGGGATTCAAGTTTGTCCAAATGAAGGGCCACGCCCTCATTCAAGGGGAGATAATTGGGAATTAATGAAAAAATGGTGGTATCTTTTAAAAATCTTCTTCTCAAGAACCACTGTGCCAGGAAAGATGAAACTTTTGGGGAAACATCCTCAGGTAGTGTAGATTCAAGTTTGTTCATATCATGACCCCTGGGGGTTGGGCGGGGCCAAAATGGCCGACCAAAGTTTTACATAGAAATATATAGGAAAAATCTTATAAAATTTTCTTCTCAAGAATAACAAAGCCATAGTTCATCATATTTATATGAAAGCATCCTCAGGTAGTGTAGATTCAAGTTTGTTCATATCATGACCCCCGGGGGTTGGGCGGGGCCAAAATGGCCGACCAAAGTTTTACATAGAAATATATAGGAAAATTCTTTAAAAATCTTCTTCTCGAGAATAGCAAAGCCACAATTGATCATATTTATATGGAAGCATTCACAGGTAGTGTAGATTCAAGTTTGTTCATATCATGACCCCTGGGGGTAGGGCGGGGCCAAAATGGCCGACCAAAGTTTTACATAGAAATATATAGGAAAATTCTTTAAAAATCTTCTTCTCGAGAATAGCAAAGCCACAATTGATCATATTTATATGGAAGCATTCACAGGTAGTGTAGATTCAAGTTTGTTCATATCATGACCCCTGGGGGTAGGGCGGGGCCAAAATGGCCGACCAAAGTTATACATAGAAATATATAGGAAAAATCTTTAAAAATCTTCTTCTCAACAACCACTGGGCCAGGAAAGATGAAACTTATGTGGAATCATCCTCAGGTAGTGTAGATTCAAGTTAGTTCATATCATGACCCCCAGGGGTAGGGTGGGGCCAAAATGGCCTATCAAAGTTCTACATAGGAATATAGTGGAAAAATCTTTAAAAATCTTCTTCTCAAGAAACACTGGGCCAGGAATGATAAAACTTTTGTGGAATCATCCTCAGGTAATGAAGATTCAAGTTTGTACAAATCATGACCCCCGGGGGGAGGGTAAGGCCAAAATGGCTGATCAAAGTTTATCGTAGGAATGTAACGGAAAAATCTTTAAACATCTTCTTCTCAAGAACCACTGGGCCAGGAAAGATGAAACTTATGTGGAATCATCCTCAGGTAGTGTAGATTCAAGTTTGTTCAAATCATGACCCCCAGGGGTAGGGTGGGGCCAAAATGGCCGATCAAAATTTTACATAGGAATATATAGGAAAAATCTTCTTCTCAAGAACCATTGAGACAGGAAAGATGAAACTCCTGTGGAATCATCCCCGGATAGTGTAGATTTAAGTTTATTCACAACAAGACCCCCAGGGGTAGGGTTGGGCAAATAGTCTATAAAAGTTTTACATAGGAATATATAAAGAAACCTTATGATATTTATAGGGAATTATTCTTAGGTTGTGTAGATTAGATTCAAGTTTGTACATATCATGACCCCTGGAGGGTTTAAATTCAACCCCCCCCCCCCCCCCCCCCCCCCCCCTCTCAGTAAACTTTCAGTTCTGATATGATCTGGTATGTGCTTTTTCCTAGCCAATTGCTCAGGTGAGCGATGTGGCCCCTGGGCCTCTTGTTAATAATGTAACCCTTTTATCTCTTTATGCTGTTTTGAAATATATCGTTTTCGACTGATACATTATTTTAATTCTCTTCGTTTGCCTCAGTTAAACCTCACGTGATGACTATCTAAAGCATAAGAAGTCATGGAATATATGTATACAGACATATCAATAAATTTGCTACACATTCTTCTTCTCTTTCAGTTTTCCATTTAATTTTTATGTGCCCTGATTAGTAAATAGTTTTGATTAAATCACTCCCATCTAGGGTGAATTTTTTTGGCGTGTATTAGAATACAAAATCGGAAAAGGGTGACTTGACCCCAGATTTAGAAAGGAAAAAAATGGAAAGGAGGAGGGAGGGGTCCATATCCTTAGTGTCTCTGGTTATTTACAAGAGGTCAGTGTCAATTTAAAAAATGAATTATTTTATGTTCAATTAGTACCTTAGCAGTTTTTAATTTGTGATAAACCTGTATAATATTTTTTTCAAATGTCCTTTTTAAAAATAAAGGTACAACTTTTAACGTAACAGGTGTGTTTGCGATTGTTTATATGACTCATATCGTATCGTGATAGGCCTACTCCTACGCTCTCAGGATAGGCCTGAGAAGATGCGATTGATAACGCATAATGAATTGCCCTCTTATACCTCCAGTATTGGTCATTAGAATCGAAATAACCCTCATTATATTTGATAACTTCAGTATGTTCTTTGAAAAATATTACACTAAACTACCAATATTCCAACAAAAGTTTCAGCTAGATATTGCACTGAATTTTTTTTTTCATTATGACGTCATAATCAGATGTGCACAAGAAAGTCGCCCAAATCATGTAAATTGCTTACCCAGTTTTAACGACGTCAGCAAACCCGCGACCTACATTAAGCGATTTTTATTCCCATACAATGTTTATAACAAAGAAAAATCCCCCGTCCCTTGTACTTCATTATAAGCATGTTTTACTGTATATTTTGCACAATTAGATAATGACTTTTGGCATAAAAAGACTTGTCATTGTTGATGTGTTTTAGGTATGTGGATGGGCTGTTGACTCTGACATACAAAGGAGGGGAGAAGTGTAACCATAACAAGTTCCAGAGGGAGACCATCATCACCTTCCACTGCAACCACTCAGCAGGTACTCCTTGGCTCCCAATGTCCATTACAAGTAATGAGAGCAATAAAATTACAATAAAACATATTATTTATGTGAACATTTGTTTGTATGCAGGGAATGGTGGCAAGGGTTGGCCTGTGTTTAACAGAGAAGAGGATTGTACATATCTCTTTGACTGGGACACAAAATATGCCTGTCTGGATCACCCTGTAATTGAAGACTGCAGGGTCAATCATAATGGAAAGAGATATGATTTGTCTCCCTTGGTCAAACATTCAGGTGACTACAACAGCAATTTTTACCTTGCTCAGATGATATCACTCATATTTTTATAATCATTAGGATTTTATAAGGAATTTAATGACAATAGTAGGAAGTATACTTGAATTCCTTTTCATAATTATTAGGTAAAAATTGGAATGTGTTGGAAGGTGGTGAGAAGGACAATCATCTAAGTCTCTACTACATCAATGTGTGCCGTGATATTCTCCATGTTGACCAGGCCTCTCGCTGTAAATCTGACTCCTCTGTCTGTTTAATAGGTAACAGTCATTTGTTATTAGCTGCAATAATGTAGCCCTCTCCCTTTTATTTTTTTTTATTAATTTTTAGCTCACCTCAACGAAGTCCCGGGTTAAGGTTAAGTTTTTTGGAGCAGTTTTCTTTTTAGGTACTTCTATGTCCTATATTGATTAGACATGCATGGAAGATGTTGCTAGTGTGTTTCATTGTACCAGTCAAAGTTTCAGATGCTGCAATTTCAGCAAAGGAATGACCAGGTTAATGTTTTTGGTGCTGGTTAACATTTTTGGTGCAGTTTTTGGTGTAGGTCTCATTTCCGAGTAACTATAAGCCCTATGTTGACCAAACTTACATGGATGATACATCTTAGGATGCATACTACCAGCCTTGCTTCGGATGCTGAATCTGACCTACATTTTCCGGTTGAGTGAACAGGTTAAAATTTTGGGTGCAGGTTTCATTTCCAAGGTACAGTACTATAAACCCTATAACGACTAAATTGCATGGATGGTACATCTTATGATGCATACTACCAGAATTGCTTCGGATGCTGAATCTGACCTACATTTATTGGACGAGTAAACAGGTGAAAGTTTATGGTGCAGGATTCATTTCCAAGTAACTTTGAGCTCTATAATGACCAAACTTACATGGATGGTACATCTAAGGGTGCATTCTACTAGGCTGGCTGCGGATGCTGAATCTGACCTACATTTTCTGGATTAGTGGAACAGGTTAATTTTTTTATACAGGTTTCATTTGCAAGTAACTTTAAGCCCTATGTTGACCAAACTTGCATGGATGATACATCTTAGGATGCACACTAATGGACTTGCTTCAGATGCTGAATTCAACATACATTTTCCAGATAATAGACCTCGTAAAAGTTATGGGTGCAAGTCTATCACCAAGAAACTATAAGGCTTATATAAACCAGTTGCACAAATGATGCATCAAGGGATGAAAACTCTCAATCTTGCTTCAGATGCTGGATTTTAATTACATTTTCATGATGAAGAACTAGTTTTTAGTTTTTATATAGGTCTATTCCAAAGTATCAAATTTGCATAAATTTTGCATTTTTGGATGTACACTTTTTGTTGGTTAATTGTGTGACTTAATTTGCCTTACTTAAAGACAACACACGTTGAGGTGAGCTCTGTAATCTCTGATTACCTATGTTTTTGGGGGAGCAGGAGAGGGCTACAACTCCTTAGGATCTCCGTAATGGTACAGCAGTGGGAGCAATTCGCTCCTGCATGGATTTCAGCTCAAATTGTCAGTAAATGGCTATTTTATTAACATTTCTTACCTTGACTCCAAAAATGTAGTCATCCAAGACATAAATCAATCCAAAAATATAAAGAACAATCCATATATTGGTTATTTTTTTGTATATCAACATCACAACTTGAATTTTTCCGCCATGTTTACAGACCTCGATACATTGTATTTTGGGACAGCCAATGAGAATTTAGGTTCTATAGGAACAGATCTTTTAATAGGAATTCCCTTGTTTTAAGCATAAAAATCGCTGCTTTTGTAAAAATAACACTTTAAATGGTTTTATTTATCGGTGTTTTTGTGATACAATTCAGCACAATCATTTATGAACACCGACAGTTGCTTCATTAAGTTGTTCTAAATTTCAAGCAAAAGTCTCATTATGTCACACCTGGACTGTCATGGCTGCTGAGTGGAACTACTGCAAAACATGCAAAGTTAATTTTATTAACGAGCTATGTTGTTGACAGTGAATAAAAATTTCATCTTATTAGAAGTAAATTTATGTAAAAACAATTTATTTTGCCTGCAGTTACCTTTATTTAAAAAAAAACATCTGCACCATAACGGAGATGCTATGGAATTGTAGCCCTCTCCAGAAAACATCAGATTAAAAAAAATCGGGGAGGGCTACATTAATCCAGCTAATTTGTTATGTACCAAGACTCGGACTTAATGGCAAAATCCCAAAATATGAAATCAGAAAAACTGAATGTATTGTTCATTGTGTTGTGATGTATTCTATTGTAGATAATACAGGAGTACACAGTTTGGGGCAGTACCTCCAAAACCCGACCTTTGACCCTAGATCAAACACAATACAGATCAAATACACAGAGGGGGATTTTTGTAAGGACAACATGCAGAGAAAATCATCCATCATTACATTTATCTGTAAACCAGGTACTGTAACACACAGAGAAAATCCTCCTTCATGACATTTATTTGTAAACCAGGTACTGTAACAAACAGAGAAAATCATCCATCATTACATTTAACTGTAAACCAGGTACTGTTATTTAGTAACAAACAGAGAAAATCATCCATCATTACATTTATATGTAAACCAGGTACTGTAACACACAGAGAAAATCCTCCATCATGACATTTATTTGTAAACCACATACTGTAACACACAGAGAAAATCATCCATCATTACATTTAACTGTAAACCAGGTACTGTTATGTAGTAACAAACAGAGAAAATCATCCATCATTACTAGGGATGTCAAAATTGTCAATAATTGATATTCGAATATTCGATAGTAGTATTCGAATATTCGATAAAATAAATACATCTTGCATTATAATATGTATATATCTTCACTCTTATGTCAAGCAGTATATACGTTTTATGTCATTATTTTGGAATAAAATTCCATGTAGAGTTTTGCAAATGCAATTTAATTATATTCTTAAAACATTTTACGGAATATATGAAGAGTTTATATCCAAAATGTTATAAAAAAAATTTCCCCAAAAATTCAATAGATTCTTTTAATAAGTTCAAGATTAATTAATCATCTTACCAAAGTGTACACTGATAACCCTACAGATTTATACCACACATAACAATTATCTAATGGAGAAACTTTAAAAGCAATAATTACTTTTCGCTAATTAATTTCCTGATAATGATTTTAGATGATGTATACATAAACAAAAGTGTGTCCTTTTAACAATACAAACTAATTCTAAGTACTGGGCACTGTTATACCTTTAATTAAATGATCAAATGAAGAATTTAATAGACACACTATTCACAACTTAAAGGTAATCCAAGAGGAGTGTCTTTAATTTTATTTTAAATGAAATCTTATTATTGGTCAACGATGAGAATTCGATTCAATTTCTGATAAAACTTCAGTTTTTGCCAGATTTTTCATTCTTTTTGATGCTTGTATACTTAAAATCCGAATATTCGAATCATGAATTTATATTCAAATATCAACTCATCGAATGAATATTCGAATATTTGAATATTCGTTGACATCCCTAATCATTCCATTTAACTGTAAACCAGGTACTGTTATTTAGTAACAAACAGAGAAAATCCTCCTTCATGACATTTATCTGTAAACCAGGTACTGTGACAGACAGAGAAAATCATCCATCATTACATTTATCTGTAAACCAGGTACTGTAACACACAGAGAAAATCATCCATCATTACATTTAACTGTAAACCAGGTACTGTTATTCAGTAACAAACAGAGAAAATCATCCATCATTACATTTATCTGTAAACCAGGTACTGTAACACACAGAGAAAATCCTCCATCATGACATTTATCTGTAAACCAGGTACTGTGACAGACAGAGAAAATCATCCATCATTACATTTATCTGTAAACCAGGTACTGTAACACACAGAGAAAATCCTCCATCATGACATTTATCTGTAAACCAGGTACTGTGACAGACAGAGAAAACCATCCATCATTTATTTACATTTATCTGTAAACCAGGTACTGTGACAAACAGAGAAAATCATCCATCATTACATTTATCTGTAAACCAGGTACTGTAACACACAGAAAAAATCATCCATCATTACATTTATCTGTAAACCAGGTACTATAACACACAGAGAAAATCATCCATCATTACATTTATCTGTAAACCAGGTACTGTAACAAACAGAGAAAATCATCCATCATTACATTTATCTGTAAACCAGGTACTGTAACACACAGAAAAAATCATCCATCATTACATTTATCTGTAAACCAGGTACTGTAACAAACAGAGAAAATCTATTCCTATTGTTACCCCCTCCTCCAGTTATTCTAGCACTCCTCTTCAACTCCCTGTTTCTAATGGTCCCTACTACCTCACTTCTTAGAGACAACATTGTGTTTGCTTTCATCGTTCATTGTTTATAAACTTTGGAGTCAGCTTCATCTTTTACTTAGAAACTGCTAAATCAATTTTGACCAATTTTTGTTTATTATAAGTACTATGAAGTTCACCGTATTATATTTGGCTGTGTATTCTTTTTAGCGGCTTTGGCGGAACGCTGAAACAGCTTAATCAAGTACAGTAAAACTTCTCTAAACCGGCCAGCTGCCGGACTGAATAAAATGGCCGGACTAGAGGGGTGGCCGGTTTCCAGAGAATCTAACATACTGAAGAAATGTAGAACTGTGTGACAGATACTAGGAAAAATCTATTGGTGTCTGTTATAATTATCTGTCAACATGTTATTAATTATCGGCAGACACGTAATGTATTCTGAAGGTTTAAAAAATAAATCATTATTAGTGAGGATAAATTCGTCATACATGTTGATTTCTATAAAAAGAAATTAAAAAATAAAACAGAAAAAAACATGGAAAGTTACTTTGTTAACCATAAGCGAAGAAATAAACCAGACCCTTTACCTTAACTGAACTCTATACAGTATACTGCATGTATCTGTGTAGCGCTTACGTCATTAAAAAATTTGTACTTCAGTGAAAAGTAAATAATTAAAACATTTCTAAGCAATTCTTCTGTTAATTTAATTAATAAAAAATGTATATTTTGGTAAACATTTTATTTGTATTTTTCTTTCCTTAGCATTATGTAACTGTATCCAATTTTAAGGCCGCTTATGTGTTTTTAAAAAGATGATGAATATAGCGTGCGATAATTTGTTGATTTATTCTGTGATTTAAATTTATTAGTTGCTTGATATTTTATCAATTCAAGTTTAATTTTTTTTAATCATAATTATGTACACAACTTAGAGCGGCCATTTACATAGTCTAGCTGGCAAGATAACTACCCCTTCAAGACGGTTAAACAATAGAAAACCCTATGAGGCCATATTCAGTTTCCACACCTCTGACTTCTGGTGGGTAGGAGGGTATTTTTCACACCTCCGGCCGGTCATTATTACCGTGGCCAATGACAGTTAATTTCGTGTAATCAGAAATTGGCCGGTATGATGAGGGGAAATTTCCCATGTTTCTTAATTTTTGTTCTTGGAAAAGTGGCCGGTGTCCGGTTTTCAGGGGTGGCCGGTTTTATGAGAGTTTATGTGTAAAGAAATGTTAAGAATTTTGCCGGGACTTATAAATTTGGCCGATGTTCAGGGAAAACCGGTTTCCAGGGGGGCCGGTTTGGAGAAGTTTCACTGTACAATGCTAAATATCTTGCACATATGCACATAAATAAGAATATGAAGAAATGTGCTAAATGAAATCTATGCTAACTTATTCAAAAGTCAATTTCAGTCAAATATCATACGCTAAATATAATACATTTACAGTATATAGCATGCGAACAAAAAGTTATGAGAAACAAGGTCCTGCTTCTGCTGGGTCTGAGGGCTGCAGACAAAACTTTCATATTTAATGCAATCTCTTCACTCGTGGATAGCTAGCTGTAAACATTTGGCAGGACAATAATTCTTGAGCCCTTTAAAGATCTACTGTGTTTCCTTTCTTCTTTGTGTATAGGAGACATGGACAGTGGTCCAGTACTTTTGAGACGGTCCCTGGATGAGTGTATTTATGAATTTGAGTGGCAGACGGCAGCTGCTTGTGTTTTGTCACGAGAGACAGGCTCTGGCTGTATGGTGTACAATGAGGAACTAGGTAGGTGACTAGACACATGTATACTCAGGTATAAAGTACTGTACATGTACTGTTGTGTACAGGATGAACACTTCAGGAAATACAGTTGTACTTCAGTATGTCGAACTCGAATATCTCAAATACCATTGATTATGTGGAAATTAAATTTAAAAATCATGAAAATATACACTGATTATTTAGTACTCTCAATACTTACAAAACGTAAATCCCATCACAAGCAGAAGTTATGGAAAATATTTAAAACAATTTTGATTTATTTTAATGTACTAAATGTAATGCAATATGTATTAATTGATTTGAAGATGACTATATTTATCAAGATTTGTTGCAAGATGATGACATTCAAATAAACTAATACTGGTAACACATTTTGTAGGCATTAATTTTGATTTAAACAAGCTGAAGGGTTCAGAAGGACATTATTACAATGCAACAGCAAAAGAGTATGATTACATACTTAATATCTGTGGCCCAGTAACGAATACATTGTGTGACCAGAAACCTGGTCATGTCTCTAACCCTGGAGTGTGTCAAATCAAGCATGGAGGAACAGCTAAGTAAGTGTGTCAACTCAAGTATAGTAAGTCTGCCCAATCAGGTATGGAAGAATGGCCAAGTAAGTGTGTCAACTCAAGCATTAAGACTATAAGTCTATAAAGTCAAGCTTTGGAGAGACAGCTAATTAGTGCGTCAGATCAAGCATGACAACAAAGCTTACATGTACATTTAGTAAGTCTACCAATTCAAGTATGAAGGGACAGTTGAGTAAGGGAGTCAACTTAAGCATGGAGACAAAACATATTAAGTCTGCCAAGTCAAGCATGGAGGAGCAGCCATGTAAGTGTTTCAACTCATGCACGGAAACACGCATAGTTAAATATAAGCAAGCCAAGTAAATGTATCAACTCAATCTTCGTACGTCTACTTTGGCATGATACAAAATAAAAGATCTGAATCATCTACTGCCATCTTCACTAGCCAAGGGTTTCTGATACACTTTTTTCTCCATGAACCCCTGGCCTATGGTGCTATCAAAAACTATGGCATCATCAGAAATTAAAAGTGTATTTCAAAAATTAGAGATTTGAAAGATTTATTTACAAGAAGGTATTTAGTTATGTTTTTCTTTTGTTATTTAAAGTGCAAATCTACATCTTCAGTCTAGATTCTTAATCACATTTTCTGCACTTACCCTGGTAGTTGAAGATATTGGATAGAATGGCATGTTACCTTAAGGATCATTGTTTACTTTTTTTTTAAATTTTCATTCCCGAGATTGAAGGGTCATGAATCCCAAATACTGATGTTGTTTTAGTTATAAAAAGGAAAAAATTGCTGATTGGTTAACATTGATCCACGCCATTCACAACTTTGGGGAAAAAATAAAACATTAATTAACACCATAGGTCAAGGGTTTATGATTACAGAAGCATATCCAAACCCTTGGCTAGTGAAGTTTACTATTGCTTGTTTCAATTTACTTAATAAATTGTATGAATATATTATCTAAGCAAGGGATATAAATTGTTGACCATGTTCAATATTTGTCATTTCAGTGATGCTTTTGTTACTGGACAGGCCAATAGTAATCTCACATACTATGATGGATTCATCAAAATAAAGTATGAGAATGGAGCTTCGTATAACAGCAAGCCACCAGTGTCCCGCCGCACCGAGATAACCCTGATTTGTGACCGTCAGGCTGGACCAGGGTCTCCCCAATATGTGGATGAGGGGTTGATCACTCCTGCAACATATACCTTTTCCTGGAAAACCGAGTTTGCTTGTCCCAGTAGCCCTATAGAGTGTACAGCCACAGGGGGAGGCAAGCAGTATGACTTATCCAGGTAAACATTGCATAGTGGACCAAGCTTTCATGTGGTTCTTTTTTGTTGTTTTCTTCTGAAAAGTAGAGGATAGAACATGACAATGGAACTGTACAATACCGGCATTTTTAAACAGAATGGTTCTTTTAACAATACATGTACTTCAATCTATCATTATTTTTTATAGAACAGTGGGGTTTCAATAAGATTAATAATTTTGATATGGCAAAGATAATTCCCTTTTTTGTTGTTGCCCCCTGTCATTGATGATGAATCAACACCTTACAGAGTACAAATAAAGCTGATAATTGATCAGTTTTATCAATCAAAAATTTGATCTGTAATTGTTTATAAATGTACAATATGTAAAACTAAACAGGATGTATAATCAACAGAGAAGATTTTACTCATGAAGTAATTGACTAGTGAGAGATGTTGCAAGCATGGCTCAGTATGCCGAATTTTCTTAATAAGGGTAACCATACAAAACACATAAAACTGGATTTATGAGGCTTGAGGCTTTTGTTTTCAGAATATCCATTTTTTTTTTAATTTATTCTAGTACATTAAATATATACTTTGTGGAGAGTATTAAATACTGATTGGGATTTGGGTATTAAGCAAAATCAGTGATATTTTACCAGTAACTAAGAAACTTCTTGGGATAAACATAATCAGAGGCCACTTTCCAATCCTAGAGCTCTATCTGTGTATAGACAAATGTGCAGAATATATTTAATTAATCTCGTAGTTAATGAGATGATGGTATAAAGTAAATGTACTCTGTAGTTCTACAGTCACTTTCTGTCAATCTACTGTAGATCACTGAATTTTGCGACACCTTATTTTCGCGAGATAGTCATTGACTCTTGCTTTATATATTCTTAAGGAATACTATTATGCGCGAGAATTAAATTTTCGCGAGCACACTGTCTCGCGTAATCACACGAAAATAAATTTTTTGCATTCAAAAAGTGATTTACAGGATTTGAAATAACAACTTTATATTAATTGTTTAGTAGATTATGCCTATTAATTTAGAAACACTCAGATGAACACTGTGACCCATGTTCCTCTCTTTTTAGCTTATCTAGAGGTGCAGCACAGGGGAATTGGGCCATAGTGGATGACTCTAGCCCTAACTCCAGGGTCAAGTTTTACATCAATGTGTGTAGTCCTTTAAAGGAGGTCCGTGTGGGGGCGGGCTGTAGTCCTTTTGCTGCTGTGTGTCAGACTGGCTACAAGAATGGACAGGTACTAGTACAACATTCGGCCAATCAGTTTAAATGCCAAAGCAGTACAAGTAACTGGGAATAAAGCAGAATATCAAGGAATATCTGAAGATGTAAAGTTAAAGAATGAAGCAGTATACAGTATGGATTGAAACTGAATTTACAAAATCAGGAAATCTTTATTTTCAAATTTTATTTGAGTGCAATAACTTTCTATGGAATAAAACTAATTGAAACATTAACATATACATTGTCCTATGATGGATGATTTGTAGGAGGAATTGCTGTTTGATAATCTTGGGGAGGTGACATCAGGCCCCACTGTAGATCGGGAGGGTCAGCTTACACTCCGATACGTCAGTGTAAAGAGTGAGTGTCAGGATATCAACAGCCAGAGGAAGAACTGGACCACCAGCATTCACTTTGTCTGTAAGAGGGGAGCACTGGTACGTCAAACAGGGGGCACTGCTAGTTAACATTCCGATTAGATTCAAGGCTATACAAAATTAATTTCTTGGTTCTCAGGCCCTCCCTCATCTCTTCCAAGCGTGCCTCATTGACCCTTTTTATTGCAAAATCAATAATATAAAAAAACAAATCACCTCTATCGTCATTTTTTGAGGTTATGTACAATGTAAAGAGCTTCCTCATCTTATTTTGGGGGCAATAAAAGTCTTCAAAAATTGCCCCCTCCCTCATCATATTTCTTGAAAAAAGGCCTGAGAACCAAGGAATTAACTCTGCATGGCCTTATATCTTGTTATTAAGTTATAATTACAATTTAATAGGAGTTAGAACAGATTACTGTAAACCAATTATTATACGCGTCATTTTTTATTCGCGACTGACCGCCAGAGAACTTATCCGCGACGATTTATTTCCGCGAACGAGTGGTCACATTTTTTTTTATTTCCACGAGTATTTTTGAAACAAATAAAAATTTTATTTCCGCCCATTAAAATGGTAGCCTGAGGTCTGCTTACGCATTATTCAAGACATTCTGTGCATTGCGTCCATTTAAAATCTTATATCCGCCCCTACAGTAGATAAAATGTTTACCATGAGTATACTTCATACGCATTTTTACAACGCTCAAACGAAAATCGGGGGAAAATCTAGGAGATTAAAATTGATTTCAAACTCTCAATTGTAAAAGTGCCTCATACTAATTGGGTAATCGACGCTTTCTAAGATCTACACAGCCAAGGGGCAATTATTATAAATGGTTGGGACAGAGCAGGACTGGGCCATAATTAGCCGCAATTAACCAGGCTATCTCTGACTCGTCTGTAACAATAAATGAACAATAATAACACAAGCTGAAATGATTATTGACATTTTAATCATTTTTAGACAAATAGTTTTAGATTTGCCATTCATTTTTATTTTTTCTGAATGTTTGTAATTAAATTTCAACTGCTTCTTGTACACTAACAGTAAAGTTTTTCCATGATTACTTGTTGAACTGTCGGGATCGGTATTGAAAAAAGGGCAAATAACTCTAAATAAATCATGATATGGGAATATGATGAACAACTGGTTCGCGACGATAAATATCCGCGAGCAGAGGTTACTCGCGGAACTCGCGGATATTTATCGCACGCGTATAATACTTGGTTTACAGTAGTCCTCTTTATAACCTCTGGCATCATGTGTTTATAGAGTATTTATTAATGATTTATATACATGTGTATTCTGAAAATTGGACAAAAATATTTTATTTATATATTTTATACTGCTCCATAAGACATTAAAGTACAAAAATGGTCCATCAGACAAGGGAGTTACAGCACTACCAACAAGTTATACTCTATTAGAGTCTACAGGAGGGGAATTTATCATCTCATTATTATGGAGAAAAGCAATTCTCAGGAAGAAAAATCACTTTTGTTTAATGTTTTATTCCTGAAATATATTTAAAAATCATGATCAGCAGTCCACTTGTGAATAAATACTCTCATAATATTTATTATTTATGTAAGAAAAAAACCCGTGATCAATTTGATTTGAGAAAATTACTCTATAGCTGGTTAAAATCGTGCGGAAAAGATCGCAATTTGTTAATTTTTAGCTCACCTGAGCCAAAGGTCAAGTGAGCTTTTCTGATCACATTTTGTCCGTCGTCCGTCAGTCTGTCCATCTGTCTGTCTAGCTGTCCGTTTGTAAACTTTTCACATTTTTGACTTCTTCTCAAGAACGACAGGGCCAATTTTGACCAAACTTGGTACAAAGCATATTTTGGTGAAGGGGAATTGAAATTGTTAAAATAAAGGGCCAAGTCCCCTCACAAGGGGAGATAATCAAGAAAAGACAAAAATAGGATGGGGTCATTAAAAAATTTTCTTCTCAAGAACCACTGGGCCAGAAAAGCTGAAACTTATGTGGAAGCATCCTTGGGTAGTGTAGATTCTAAATTGTTCAAATCATGACCCCCAGGGGTAGGGCGGGGCCACAATGGGGAATCAAAGTTTTACATAGAAACATGTAGGAAAAATCTTTAAAAATCTTCTTCTCAAGAACCACTGACCAGAAAAGCTGAAACTTTTGTGGAAGCATCCTGGGATAGTGTAGATTCTAAATTGTTCAAATCATGACCCCCGGTGGTTGGGCGGGGCCACAATGGGGAATCAAAAGTTTTACATAGAAATATGTAGAAAAAATCTTTAAAAATCTTCTTCTCAAGAACCACAGAGCCAGGAAAGCTGAAACTTATGTGGAAGCATCCTGGGGTAGTGTAGATTTTAAATTGTTCAAATCATGACCCCAGGGTAGGGCGGGGCAACAATAGGGAATCAAAGTGTTACATAGAAACATAGGAAAAATCTTTAAAAATCTTCTTCTCAAGAACCACTGGGCCAGAAAAGCTGAAACTTTTGTGGAAGCATCCTGGGGTAGTGTACATTTTAATTTGTTCAAATCATGACCCCCCGGGGGGTGGGCGGGGCCACAATGGGGAATGAAAGTTTTACATAGAAATATATTGGAAAAATCTTAAAAAATATCTTCTTTTCAAGACCCACTGGGCTAGAAAAGCTGAAACTTATCTGGAAGCATCCTGGGGTAGTGTAAATTCTAAATTGTTCATATCATGACCCTCGAGGTAGGGTGGGGCCACAATGGGGAATCTAATTTTTACATACTAGAAATATATTGGAAAAATCTTTAAAAATCTTCTTCTCAAGAACCATTGGGCCAGAAAAGCTGAAATTCATGTGGAAGCATCCTGGGGTAGACAAGTGTAGATTCTAAATTGTTCAAATCATGACCCCCGGGGTAGGGACCACAATGGGGAATCAAAGGATCCTATGGTAGTGTAGATTTTAAATTGTCTAAATTATGATCAGTGGGGTAGGGTGGGGTCACAATATGTATTACAAGGAGGAAATCTGGTAAAGAACGGAATGGTCAAAGCTTCTCAGGTGAACGATGTGGCCCATGGGCTGTATCGACTGAAAAGTCAAGTGTATATATCGTGTCGATTTTGAGCCAGATTGAATAATAACGAAAAACAAGAATGATCCCAATTTGAAGTCAAAACAATGTTATACATTCAGATTTTTTTTTATTTCTGAGTCCAAACCAGAAAAATTGTACTGTGGTCAAAATGTTAAACTTTTAATCATATAGTTGAAATTAATTGATTGTCTATACCCTGTTTACTAGTTCTACTTAACTGACTTGATTAAAGATAATGACTGAGTGTTACACACGGGTGAAAATAAACAAGCATGTTTTATTAGCTCTTCTGAGCCAAAGGCTCAAAGAGCTAATGCTATGGCCATTTGTGTTGTGTGCGTCGTGCGGTGTGCGTTAACTTTTTAGAATATGGGCCATAACTCAAGAACCCCTTGGCCAATCAGTGTCAAATTTGTCACAGGGTATCCTTGGCCCAAGGGCTACCATTTATACTAAAAGAAGGGTTGGGACCCTAAAACAAGGGGAGATAATCAGGAAAACAAAACCAAAAGTACTGGTTGCAAAAAAATCTTCTTCTCCAGAACCACCAGGCAGATTTTCACCAAACTTACATACAATGATCAGGATATGTTGAAGATTAAAAATTGTTCAAGGCATGACCCTGGGGCAAAGGGCGTGGTCTCAAGGTCACTTCAAAGTTGACCTAAATTTACAATTAATGAAAATGTCTATATTTTGCTTACTATAAGGACTAGGATCGTCAAATCTTGTAAGTAGATGCATCTTAGGACTTCACATCATGTTAACTCAAAAGTAGGTCACGGTGACCTACTTTTTTAATTTTGCGGGGATTTGTTTTCAAATTGATTTGAAGGCATATTTAGGACACTTTAAGGCCTATGATCATCAAACTTTGTCAGTTGATGCATCTTGGGTCCTTGAACAACGTCAACTTAAAAGTAGGTCACCGTGACCTACTTTTTGAACTTTATGACTTATTCTTTTTAAAACATTTCATCCCATTATTTCAGACACTGAGAGGGTTAGAATCATCAAATCTTGTAAGTTGCTGCATTTTGGGACCTTAAAACATATTTAAGTAAAAGTAGGTCACTGTGACCTACTTTTAGAATTTTGCAGGCATTTGTTTTCAAATTGTTTAAAAGGCATATTTTGATTACCTTCAGACCAATGATCATCAAACTTGGTCAGCTGATGCATCTTGGGACTCTGAAAAATGTCGACCAAAATGTAGGTCACTGTGACCTACTTTCGACATTTTATGGCTATATTTCAGTATCTCAGGTATTTATTGGCTTAGAATCATCAAACTTTGTGAGTTGATGCATCTTGGGTTTTCGGAGAGTGATGACCAAAAATTAGGTCACGGTGACCTACTTTCAATATTTTATGGCTATATTTATGTATCTCCAGTACTTATCGGCTTACAATCATCAAACTTTGTCAGTTGATGCATCTTGGGTTTTCGGAGAATGTCGACCAAAAAGTAGGTCACGGTGACCTACTTTTGACATTTAATGGCTATATTTATGTATTTCTGGTACTTATCGGTTTAGAATCATCAAACTTTGTTAGTTTATGCCTCTTGGGTTTTTAGAGAATGTCGACCAAAAAGTAGGTCACAGTGACCTACTTTTGAATATCTCAGGTATTTATTGGCTTAGAATTATCAAACTTCGTCAGCAGATGCATCTTAGGCCTCTGATAAATGTCAACCAAAATGTAGGTCATGATGACCTACTTTTGACATTTAATGGCTACATTAATGTATCTCCAGTATTTATTGGCTTAGAATCATCAAACTTTGTCAGTTGATGCATCTTGGGTTTTTGGAGAATGTCGACCACAAAGTAGGTCACGGTGACCTACTTTTGACATTTTATGGCTATATTTGAGTATTTCCGGTACTTATTGGCTTAGAATCATCAAACTTTGTTAGTTTATGCCTCTTGGGTTTTCAGAGAATGTCGAACAAAGAGTAGGTCACGGTGACATACTTTTGAATATCTCAGGTATTTATTGGCTTAGAATCATCAAACTTTGTTAGTTGATGCATCTTGGGTTTTCCAAGAATGTAGACCAAAAAGTAGGTCAAGGTGACCTACTTTTGAATATCTCAAATACATATTGGCTTAGAATCTTCAATCTTAGTTTGTCTATTAATGCATCTTGAGTCCTCAGAAAACTTAAATCTTAAAGTAGGTCACCGTGACCTACTAATGTTTTTTTTTTAATAGCTGTATTAAAATATCTTCATTCCTAATTGGCTAAGAATCATTAAACTTTTTATCAGTTGATGCAACTTAAGTTTTAGGATAATTAGGGTTAGAGGCTTCAAATACAAGTGATAGGTTGTACAATTTATCAGAAGAGCGATTCAAGGCCCTTGGACCTCTTGTATGGCTATATTAAATTATCTCCGGTACTTATTGGCTTAGAATCATCAAAATTTTTAATTTGATGCATCTTGGGTTTTCAGAGAATGTTGACCAAAAAGTAGGTCACGGTGACCTACTTTTGAATATCTCAGGTATTAATTGGCTTAGAATCATCAAACTTTGTCAGTTGATGCATCTTGGGTTTTCCAAGAATGTAGACCAAAAAGTAGGTCAAGGTGACCTACTTTTGAATATCTCAAATACATATTGGCTTAGAATCTTCAATCTTAGTTTGTCTATTAATGCATCTTGAGTCCTCAGAAAACTTCAATCTTAAAGTAGGTCACCGTGACCTACTGATGGTTTTTTTTATAGCTTTATTAAAATATCTTCATTCCTAATTGGCTATGAATTATCAAACTTTTTATCAGTTGATGCAACTTAGGTTTTAGGATACATAGGGTTAGAGGCTTCAAATACAAGTGATAGGTTGTACAATTTATCAGAAGAGCGATTCAAGGCCCTTGGGCCTCTTGTTAAATAATTTCATTACTCTTCTACAAGATGGTAAATTAATTGTTAGCTATAGAAATTAATTTAATGATTAATAAGCTTTAAAAACATCAACAACTACTTGTTTGTAATTGATCCATACACCCGCATAATTATAAAGACAGTCTACATCCCGGATATATATTAAGGTGGAATGCCACACCAATTTTTTATTGAGTTGGCTCGCGTAGCGAGCTACTCCCTGTCGACATAGCCGTTTCAGAGCTGTAAATTTTTTCACGCATTCATCAAGGTGATCCATACGCCAAATATAACAGTTCTAGCAAAAAATGCTTTGGTTTGAGTGATTGAATAAACTTAAGAGGTAAAAACTGTATAAAATTTCATACTGTAACATTATTTATGCCTTCATGCTTTTAAAGAAATTTTTGATTAAGTACCTGAAAGATGTACAATTACTGCGTATGAATGTATGTTCAAGCATGTTAGGCGGATCTAATCTTCCCATCTGAAGTTTATTTATAATTGACCTAGAATACTCCCTAACACAAACATCTGCTGCTCTCATTAGCTGCAGCTAGTTGTTGTTGAAAATCTATTTTTAGAATCCAGATTTGCTGTGGGAATCTTTAACCTAATTATTCCATAACACTGACCACTTCAGCTAGTGTGCTGAAATTCATTATAGAATCCAGTCAAAATAATACGGAAGCCCATTAGTGCCAACCTGTATATATAAAGGAAAAGCAATATACACTTTATTTATGAACCGAACATGGATCAGACATATAATATTCAATCTCTTAAGATGCAAAATAAACTGAATATATTAAGGTATGGTGCCCAGATGTATGAAAAAGCTCAATTGACTCGAGCGAGTCAACTCGCAGGCCTTTAATTTTATAGATCTTTGAGCCCTCCTTTTTAAACAATGGTTTCAGCATTGAAAGGCCGATATTAGCTCTTAATTATTTTATATGAATTTTTTTGTATTTTTTCAAAGAAAATGAAAAAAATTATTTACATCCAAATTAGATGGTTTCTTGTAAAAATTTTGCTGTAAATGAATGCATCACATGAATACCTAATAAAATATGTAAAGAAAGTCTGGTTAGACTTTTTAATTTTTTTTACAAAAAATTATTTATGAAAATAAAACACATTATTTGTGAATATTTTTTAAACCTATGGTTAAAAACACCATAAAACTAGTCACAACTAAGGGGAACATGTTTGTCAATCATATTTTTAAAAGAAATTGAAACGAAATTGAGAAATTTTAGAGAAATTAATTTTTTTAATATTTGGACCTAACCCGATCAAAATTAAACTGATCCCGATCAAAATTAACACAAAATGAATAAAATGCTAATTTATTGCCTCTTCATGTATTACAATGAAGAAATCTATTTTATTGTCAAGTTCTGTAATGTTTTAACCCTTATAACACCTAATCAGACTAGCGTTCTCAGGAAAATGTTATTCATTTCCAATAATTGTACAATTATGGTCGGGATCGGTTTAATTTTGATCGGGTTTGGCCAAAATTAAAAAAAAATTATTTCTCTAAAATTTAGCTATTTCGTTTCAATTTCTTTTATAAATATGATTAATGATCATGTTCTCCCCAGTTGTGGCTGGTTTTTAGAAGATTTTAACCACAAATTTAAAAAATATTCACAAATAATGTGTTTTGTTTTCATAAATAATTTTTTATTAAAAAAATTAAAAAGTCTACCCAGACTTTCTTTACATATTTTATTAGGTATTCATGTGATGCATTCATTTACAGCAAAATTTTTACAAGAAACCATCTAATTTGGATGTAAATAATTTTTTTCATTTTCTTTGAAAAAATACAAAAAAATTCATATAAAATAATTAAGGGCTAATATCGGCCTTTCAATGCTAAAACCATTGTTTAAAAAGGTTGACTCAGAGATCTATGAAATAAAAAGTTGGTGTGGCATTCCTCCTTAATTATGTGTTTGTACAGAAAGACAATTTGAAATAGATTTAAAGAATTATTCACTGTATGTTGAATTCGCAGGATTTCTTTTTCCGCAAATATAGCGAATGTAAACTCCGCAAGTTAATTTCCTGCTGTACAGTAACATAAGATTTACAGCATAAGATGTTAGTGATATATTAGTATATTCTTCACCCCTGTTACAATTATTTATTCAGTTTTTGACCAAGGAAATGGATCATACATATCTGACAATGATGCAGACAAGATAAAGAGAAACTGCTTTTTGTGCTCTTCCTAACTTTTAGGACATATTGCAAAATTTATTGCACCCCTTGTATAACCTCTGTCCATGGACTTCAATCATTGAATGTTTGCATTCTTGGTGTTAAGATTGGAATTCAAATATGAATAGGCTACTACCTTTTTTACTTGCTCAGACAACCAGCTATAACCACAGCCTGAGTTAAAATTAAGAGCCATTCTCTGTAATGATTTGAAATTTTATATAGGAGCTGTGGCACGCATAGTCTCAGAATTTCTCCAAACTCTCTATGATAAAAGTCATTGACACCCTAAACTGAAATCAGGCAAAAATTGGTTGCTATGTTTTATAGTTACCATGGCAACATGTCTTAAAGGTTGAAAAATGGCATTTTTTAACATGTTTAGAGCCCCATAGTTAACATTTGCGGCAAAGCAAACAATTGGCAATGACTGTTTCTGAAAGTTCAAGGTCAGATGTCTCAGATGCATGATAAACATGTTTGGTAAATCAACTATTACACACGTTACTATGGTAACAAAGTATCCAAAAGTAAAAAAAAATATTCATTGAATTTTATAAAGTCATACACGTAAAAATAAAAAGCAATTATAGGATGAAATGCGACCAAATAATAGAAAAAAGAGCCTTGAAACATATACCAAGAACAAAATATGATATTTTACTTTGGTTGGCAATGGTTGCCAAGGTTTTTATACCACAGAGAGCCTTCAAAGTAACACTCTGTATGTTTAAATCTGATCCTCTCTTTTAAAAAAAGCACATTTCCTCATAACTAATGATCAATTTTATAAGATGTTGGTGTGCTCCAAGTTTTCCCATTTGAAAAAAATCAGATTAGATTCTTTAAATAGAGCGTTGCTATGGAAATAAGCAGAAAATATATGCTTAAAAACCTGAAAAATATTTTCTTTCCTTGGATACGTACCCTTAAATGTAGATTCCCAAAACTTTTATGATTGATATTTATTAACAGATAACTTGACTTGTAATTTTGACTATCATCCAATCTCTAAGTGGATGCAAGAAGTTGGCACACAGGGTTTAATATTGATATAAAGTTCACAAAATCGAATATTTTCCCTTCTTGGTAACCATAGCAACAGTGTTGTTTTATTCATCAAATTTTATCAATATATGATATTCAACTTCATTTCTAACAGATAAGTACTATTCAAGCTGAGTCCATTAATTTGTTTCTTGATTAAATGGCAATTTAATTCTTAATTCAGTGAATAATAATTCACTTTTAAGCACTGGTACGTTGTTTCCATGGTAACACTGCAAAGTAGCAATTATGCCCAATTTTTTTTATGGTTTTGGTGTTGCAAGGTATTAAGGATGCATATTTGCCAGTCTTGAATTTTCATGTTTTTCCTCAAGACAGTAGCATAAACCCAATCTTGGTTACTTGTTTTGCATGGTTACACTGTGTTACCATGGCAACCATAAAAGTTATTTATAGAATAATATTGCTTATACTTATATACTTAAGGTCAAACATTTTCATTGTTTTTCTTAAGTCGTTGATTGAGTTTAAGCATGTAACACCTACCATTAGTGAATACGGAGTGTTTTTCAGCATATTTCAGCATTTTAAATGTATTCCAAATGTACCCTTGGTTACCACTTACTTAGAGATATATTCTAAACAGTTTCTTTACAGTATAAGTAACATCAAGGTGTCATGTTTTTGTGAGAATGGTTTGTTTGCTTTTTCTAGTTTTTATTAAGACACAGTCAAGATTTAAAGTGGCTGAAAATCTCGATTTTTCAAACTTTTCCGACTGTTGCCATAGCAACCGAGACACATAGCAACGAAATTTTGTTTGATATTTGTTTCTGGTGTCAAGCACTAAGCATGGGTGAAGTTTCATCAAAATTGGTGACCATGCGTGGCAATGAAGTTTAAGTGGTTACAGAGAATGGCTATTAAACAGTATAGAACATTCTAGGGTCTGTTCTACCATGGAGTTTTCTCTGACCATTCTTGTCAAATATTATGATTCAACATCATTGTATAGCAGTTGAAATAATTTCTGACTATTTGTTGTATAAACAGACCAGTGGTCCCAGCCCCCCTCAGAAGATTGGTCAGTGTGAGTATTCCTTTGTGTGGGAGACAGAGACGGCCTGTCCTGTAGCTGACACAGATACTGAGAATGACAACTGTACCATCAGGGACCGTAACTCTAACTACACATTCAACCTGTCCCCATTAAAACAGAGAGGAGAGAAAGATTACTATGAAGTGAATGCAACAGGGACCGACAAAATTAGGGTTAGTTTACTTCTACCAAGTGGTTGTCATTTAAGATGAAACACTGTGTTTTAACTACATGTATTAATGATTATATTAAAGATTAACAAATCATTAAATGGTAAAAACAAACACATACAAAAACAAATACATTTATTTGACAATAATGAGCAACAAGTTTTATGTATTAAAATGTATTATTTATGATAGATCGTTTCAAAACTTTCTTTCACATACTTTAAATGTAAAGACAAGAGCGGAGTCCTGATATATTTTTGCTTTAAATTAAAAAAAATTATACCGCTATGTTCATTTGAGAAAAAAAATATTTCAGAAGCCACTATTGCGTTGAAAGTATATTGAATTCAATGCCCTTAAAATTTTTGTATGTAGTTGATTAATTTTAACACATTTTCTATAAAAGGAAAAGAAAAGAAACAAATATAAATTATACATTACCGTGTAATTTCCTTTTGTTGTTCCTTTTTTTAGGTCACCTGAGTAAACTCAGGTGACCTATTGCTATCCGTTTTCGTCCGTCGTGCGTTAACTTTTGAACATTTTCAGCTTCTTATCTGCAACAATGAACCAATTTCAACCAAATTTGGCACAAAGCATCTGTTGGTGAAGGGGAACAAAAATTGTGAATTTCATGTTCTCTGCCCCCCTGGGGCCTGAGGGGTGGGGCCAAAACCACTAAAATTAATGCAATCTTTAAAAATCTTCTTCTTTACTCCTGGACATCAAGCAGTCAAACTGTTTGCATGATTGTAATCAGCAATGAGTTTTCTACCAAAATTGTGAAATTCATGGCCCTGGGGTCAGGGGTTCTAGTGCTAGGGCGGGGCTAAATAAGTAGGTAGTGAAAAAGCAATATTTCTTTGAAAATCTTCTTCTCTGCTCCTGGGTATGAAATAAACCAACTAAGTACATAGTTATGATGAGCAAGAGTGCCTCTACCAAAATTGTGAAATTCATGGCCCTGGGGTCAGGGGTTCTGGTGTTAGGGCGGGGCTCTATAGATTATATAATGAAAATACATGAATTCTTTGAAAATCTTCTTCTCTGCTCCTGGCCCCGGGATCATGAAACAGACTCAGACTTAAGTCAAAATTTCAATTATCTATAAAATTTTTAAAACCTGTTAATGGAAACTAATAATTTGCATACAACAGCAGACTGATGACACAAAAACGGAAGGCATTTTCATTTTGGGCTGCTTGACCTCTAAAAAAATTCAGCATCTAAGGTATTTTTTGACTTAAGCTTAAGGTGCTTCATGATCCCGGGGCCTGGGGATTAAATAAACTAACTAAGTACATAGTTATGATGTGCAAGAGTGCCTCTACCAAAATTGTGAATTTTATGGCCCCAGGGTCAGGGGTTCTTGTTTTAAGGTGGGGCTCTAATGATTAAATAGTGAAATGTATGTATTCTTTGAACATCTTTTGCTTTGCTCCTGGTTAATATACTAATGATCTAATTACATATTTAAGGGCAGTATTTATTTTATTTTCAGTTTTACAAACCCTCCGCTCAAGGTTTTGAATTTTCAGAAAAAAATAAAACAATTTTTTTCTTTCCGATGTCAAATTTGAGTCGGGATTGATATTTCAAATTAACGAACTCGCACTTCCGGTTTTAAGATGAAACGGCGGGTAAATAAAGCTAGATCTGAGAAGATAACTTGGTTTAGGCCTAGTGTAAAATTCATCGATACGAGTGTCATTCAAACCATTTCACCCGTTCAAAGGACAAATAAAATGCTGATGACTTTGTTGCACAATGACATGCTGGTGAGATAATTATGTATTCATTTCAAAAGTATCTGTCTGTTAATTATTTTCGTCCCCCAGGTTTTAAACTGCCTGTGGTAGCTATTGCATATTGCCAGCGACATTGTTTAGGTCTCTGTTATAGCTTACAGTCTAAGCATCATTCTTCAGAAAAGGGTTGCTTATGCATCAGATGTAATGAATAAAACTATGGGAGAAGTTAAGTCCATTTGAGGAAGAAATAAACAATAACCTGAAGAAATAAAATAAAAAATTCAACTATTAAAAGGCAAGAATATACAAATTTAATTGAAGAAATGTTCGCCCTATTCCCCAATACTCCCTGTCTGTTTTATGATAGGAATTATAATTTTAGGCAACAAGTAAATTTTAGAACAATGTATATACATTTACCTAACACATATTTAAAAAATGAAGATATATTGAAAGACTTTTAAAGAATTGATTTTTATGCGCCCAGATCGATAGATCCCGGGCGTATATTGTTTTTGTCCTGTCTGTTTGTCTGTCTTTCTGTCTGTTGTCAACTTTAACCTTCTCCATAACTTTTGAGTCATAACAGATAGAGACTTAATATTTGGTATGCATACTCCACTAATAAAGTCCTTTCAAATGACATCAAGGTCAATGACCTTGTGACCTTGACTGTGACCTATATGCTGAAAATAGCTTTTTCCACTGTTTGTCATAACTTTTGAACCATAGGAGATAGGGACGTCATATTTGGTATACTTACTCCACTAATAAAGTTCTCTCAAATGACGACAAGGTCAATGATCTTGTGACCTTAACTGTGACCTATATGCTAAAAATAGCCTTTTCCATTGTTTGTCATAACTTTTGAACCATAGGAGATAAGGACTTCATATTGGTATGCTTACTCCTCTAATAAAGTCCTTTTAAATGACAACAAGTTCAATGATCTTGTGACCTTGACTGTGACCTTTATGCTAAAAATAGCTTTTCACACTTTTTGCCATAACTTTTGAACCATAGGAGATAGGGACTTCATATTTGGAATGCATACTTCACCAATTGAGTTCTTTCAAATGACACCAAGGTCAATGACCTTGTGACTTTGATTGTGACCAATATGCTAAAATAGATTTTTTGAACTTTGTTGCTGCCGGGCGCATAGTGTTTCACAAACACATCTTGTTTAAAATATATTTTGACCAACATCACAAAATTTATATAACTGGCCCAAACTGGCAGATGAAGAAATAATCAATTAAATGTTCTACTTTCCTATTTGTAAGCATTATGTGTCCAGTGGTAAGGAGCCTATTAGAATAGCATAAAAAAAGAATGTACAAATGTTAATAATTGATTTATCAAAAAAAAATTTTTTATTTCCTTCTCCTTCGGGACTTTTTTATTCTCATTTCATAACTAAACCTAAACATAAAAAAATGCTGGCCTTATAATGAAGAAAGGGGCCTCTTTCAAAATAGATAATTTCAGGGCCGCTGGGTCAGGGGTACCAGGGGGGTACTTTGACTAAAATAAATTAATGCTTTGAAATCTGCCCTTTGATAAGCAATGGTGCCTCCTTCAAAATTTGTGAATTTCATGGCTTTGGATTAAAACACGAACCAAATACAATCGCTGGAAAGTTGTTACATGATACTCAGGTGACCTATAAGGCCCGTGGGCCTCTTGTTTTTGTTTTTACTCCTAAAATATCACAAGCATAATTAATTCAATAACAAAATACTAATACAATTTAACATCCTGACCCATCGATAGCCATATTTAAGATGAAATGACTTCCAAATGAATCTTACACAATTCTTGCACAAAATTCACACGTTTCTCACACCGTTCTTACACGAAAGTCGCATGTTTCTCACATGCTTTTCGCACGCTCGCTACACGGTTTGCATGAAACGCTTTGGAGCTTACACGAAACGCTGCACGGTTTACATAAAACGCTACACGGTTTGCACGAAACGCTGCACGGTTTACACGAAACGCTACATGGTTTGCACGAAACGGAAAGCGCACGAAAATCACACGCTTTTTTGGGGTAGTAGCACGTCTCAGGGTCTGTACATAAAAATATTCAAAAAATGAACTCATTTGTCAATATTTTTTAATCTAAAAATTCAATGGAATATGGGCCTACACTGTAGATAATATTTTACAAGTAGAATCATCACATACAATTTATTTGTTATTGCTGCGGATTGGACAGCAGTGATGAGCACTCTTGGAATACAATGTAAACTTGCCTGTAGACATGATTGATATGCTGTTTACGCTCTGTTACAGTTGAATCTTTGTGGCAGTATTAACACCAGTCACTGTGCTCCAGTAGAGGGAGCTAAATCAGCTGCCTGCCTGGTAAAAAACCCTGGATCCACCCAGGGACTGGCTACTGTCAGCCACACTCTGGACTACTCAGAGGACGGACGACTCATGATGACCTTTGATGGGGTCAGACAGGATAATGGTGGGTGAATTATAGTAATAATTTAAACTATAAGGTAGGAGAATCATTGCATCTAGAATTTCCATAAGGCCATAATGGCATAAACTCAATATATCTGTAAATGTTACAGGACAAAGAACACAGGTGATCATTCTGTTCCTGTGCCGACAGAATATCCCGTTGGGGGCCCCTGAATTTGTGCGTAAGGAGGAGAATTCTTACTACTTTGACTTTAAGACTTCGCTGGCGTGCCGACCTCAGCCTGTGGACTGCTTAGTTCAGGACCAGAGAGGAAATCAGTATGATTTATCCCCCCTGGCCAGGGCTGGCTCTAACTGGCAGGTGCTGGATACAAGGCCCCACTACTCAGACCTAACATATTACATCAATGTCTGTCGACCCATCAACACTATAGCAGGATCTACATGTCCTGGTAGGTACTGAGCTCAAAAATCAACCAATCTAATTCAATCATTATCTGTTTATACTAGGGATGTCAAATCGGTCAATTTTTAATACTCGGTTACTCGGACGATTTTCCGATCGAGTACCCGGGTACTCGGTAAAAGTGTAAATAAATATGAACAAGTAAATTAATGAATGTAAAACATTGTAAACACTTGTAGAAACCACATGCTCTGATAGGAGGTTTACACGTAAATTATGCATTTCTGTTGTAACAATGATTAGAACTTCGTGCCCGACAAAATTTAATACAACATTTTTTTAAGTTCAATTCATTTATCACATGTATCAGCTAAACACAATAAATAAAATCGTAAGTGGTTCATGGTGTTTTTGTTTTAAAAAAATAATCTTCTTCGTAATTGTAATGTAACTCTTTGACTTTGTTGCATTTGACGTCAAGGTACATTGTATATATCAGTCGTACAGTTTGACTTGAACTTGACCAAGTTCTAACAGAGCCGATTTACGATTTTCGCATACTTTTCGATCCTATATTTTATAGTATCACGGGATGGTATTTTGTAGTTTGGTGCAATGATGGACACAATTTTTTAAAGCCTTTGCCGTCAACTATTTGTACATGTATTGGCATGTAATGAAACACAACCATATCAACAGTCGCACATGTAATATCATCTGTCTCTATTCCCGAGAAATTACGGCTTCTCAGAGAATTGATTAAATTCTCTAATTTATTTAATCATAACAGACCTTAAAAGATGTTCAGTGAAAACAAATAATTAATTAAAGAAAATCAAAAAATCAGGGTTGAAGACAGTCGAAGGTGAGAAAAGCCAGGTAACAGGCGCTTGGTCATGATAATTACAGACTGTATAAACACTGCCACGGGCGATAACGGTCATTTAGAGGAGTAGGAAACCCTAATTACTGTATGTACAAGTGCAATGAGTATTTTACCTTTTAAAACAGATTGTTTAATTCGTCAATAAATAAGCTTAGAAATATTCAAAAATATACATCCGAGTAACTGAGTACCGATTTTAGTATTCGATACTCGGACGTTTGATCGAGTACCCGGTTAACCGGGTACTCGTTGACATCCCTAGTTTATACATCTTGTAAGGGTGTTTATTATATAATATAACACTGTTGATTTGTCGAAGATAGAAAACTTGAAAGTCGTTGCAGATAGATCTCAAACTGACAAATTGCAAATAAAATTCCTGTGAATATCATTTTGAACTCTTTCTAGATAGACATGCATTGGAAGACAAATTTTGTTTTAAATTAAACAGGGTGTTGGACTGTATGGTATTAAGAACAAAGAGAATTTTGAAATAGAAATAAAAATTTGAACAAGTTTAAGATACATTGTCTTGTACACTTTATGAGGGGTAAGAAATCTGCAATTATCTAAAAAAAAAAAAAACTGCTCTTTTAATTTTAAATGGATCTAAATCATGTCTCTTGGCATACAGGTGGTCCTGTTGGGGGGTGTCAGGTGTCCAAGTCTGGGCGGGCGTACAACATGGGATACATCCAGTCCCAGCCTGTGGTGACGGGGAATGGCACCCTGACCCTTAGGTACGCGGGGGGTGACCGATGTCACAAAGGTCAATCCACCGAGTCCTCACGCAGCACCAGGATCAACTTCTTCTGCTCCCCATCAGAGGTCAGAGGTCACACATGTCTCTTAAAAGTGTATCCTCTTCAATAGATATAAGGAGTCAATACTTCTTACTGATCAGGATACATATATATAAATATGTCTCAAATTGAGAAATATTTGTTTCAAACAAATACATTTCTTTTCATCCTCTTTATCAAAACAAGAAAAAATATTTCTTGCATGAAAAAATACTATTGAATCAAATGTGTAAATGTGTAACTAAAAAATGAGAACACTTGTCCATTATTTCTCTCACAGCATAGCCCTAGCTTTGAGGGGGAGACCGACACATGTGAGTACATTTTCAACTGGCAGACACCAGCAGCTTGTAATGTACAGGTAATTAATCATACTGCTGATAGATTTATTATCTGACATGCAATTTCAATTAAGTACATGCATAAAAATTGTCAAAAAATGGTAAATCTCCATAAGCAATTGGATACTTTATTTTTGTCATTACAGATCATCTTTTCAGCTAATCATATATTGCTTTCATGCTATATTTAAAAAACTAAAGAAGTCATCTGGAATTATAAAATAAATGACTTGTTATTTTTATAACCCAGAAGGACAGAGCCTTAGTTAACTTATGTCAAAGGTCACTTCCTGTCCCTCCTCTAGGTCCACATTACCAAATCAACCAAACTTGGAACAAAGCATTCTTACATTTCAGAATACAATACTGTTTTCTCTTCAAGGGAAACGTAGATTTGTTCGTAAAAACTATAACCCCTTTGCTGACCAACTTTGCATCAAGATACAATAATTATTATTGATCCATACTACTCAAATTAATTCAGATGTTTATGCTGAATTGAATTTTCTGCATGATTGACCAGATTAAAAATTAAGGAGTAGATTCATTTCAGTAGAACTTCCAGCCTAATCCAAACCTGTACAGTTGATGTCTCAAGAGATGAACACTCTCTAACTTGCTTCAGATGCTGGAATTGACACATTTTCAGAATAAGTGACCTGATTATTATTTTGGAGAAGGTTTATTCCTGTAGCCCTATCTGCACCAATCTTGCATGGATTTTGCATTTAGGGATTTACACTATCAAACTTGATTCAGATGCTTTAAAGATAATGTAAATTTTATGACTTATTTTACATGATTGTATGTTTTCTCATTTTAGTGAACATTTTTAAATTATTTGTCCTGAGGCCATTCATTGTGTGTCTAATGTTCTACTTTGTGTGTTGTTTTCTGGTTTGACAGAGGATTGTGGGTGAGAACTGCTCGGTATCAGAACATGTGTATGGTTACACGTTTGACTTGACTGGTCTCAGGAGAACAAGCAGTAACTACAAGGTGAAGGCTGGAGATTACTTGTACGAGCTGAATGTGTGTGGACCGCTGATCAAGTCCTCTAAGTGTACCGATTCCACCATAGCTTCCTGTCAGACAAAGCCCGCAGACAGTGGATTTAATCGAGATGCAGGTAATGTAAAGGTCATTGAGGAGTTACTAAAGATAAGTAATGTAAAGGTCATTGAGGAGTTACTAAAGATAAGTAATGTAAAGGTCATTGAGGAGTTACTAAAGATAAGTAATGTAAAGGTCATTGAGGAGTTACTAAAGATAAGTAATATAAAGGTCAATGGGAAGTTACTAAAGATAAGTAATATAAAGGTCATTGGGAAGTTACTCAAAATAGGTAATATACTGACACACAAAAGAAACGCAACAAGCAGTAATCTACAAATGTTTAATTTTTTTATCTAATGATTTTCAAAAATGAATACAGTAAGGCTAAACTCACCTTTCAGAACATCAGAGATTTGATAAAAATGTTGAATGTTTATCTTTTTACTTTATTAAGTAACATATGACTGTTAAAACACCCCCTCCCAGCCATTCAAGTAAAACGTGCCCTAAACAACCATTGCAGCTTAAATTCTATGATACAATAGGTTCATCAATATCAATATCTGAGTGAAGGAATAATTCTTTGCCATTTTTAAATGCCCGTTTTTCATATGATTAGGTCAAATTTTCTCTAACGTAGAGCAGTGTAGCCACCCTTGGACTTCCGGTACAAGGACTGTCCTTTAATGAATATGATACGCAAGACCCCGTTGAGGCGTAATGTTGTGAATTTTTGCATTAGCAACTCTCCATCACCTTTATAATGAAATTTTCCAGCTAGAGCAATGGAAATGCGTACTTAAGCCATTTTCAAGAAGCCTTAGCATCGTTACGGGAAACAAAAGGAGAGTTTATTTTTTGAAATATTGCTGTTTTACTTATGATGAATAGTTAAAACCCTTATAACTCCATAATATTGCCAAATGTTTTGTTAAACATGCAATTTTTGATTTCTGTTAAGCAAACTCAAACTTGACTTCCGGTTATGATATGAAAATCATTCAACCGTTAAATTGTCGATGTTTACTAAATTGAAGATATCCATAATTTTATGATACAAAATTTTTACTTTACATAATTATTTCCCTCTAAAGTAGGAAGTTGCGTTTCTTTTGCGTGTCAGTATATAAAATTCATTGGGAAGTTACTAAAGATAGATAATATAAAGGCATTGGGAAGTTACTAAAGATAAGTAATATCAAGGTCATTGGGAAGTTACTAAAAATAGGTAATATAAAATTCATTGGGAAGTTACTAAAAATAGGTAATATAAAATTCATTGGGAAGTTACTAAAGATAGGTAATATAAAGGCATTGGGAAGTTACTAAAGATAGGTAATATAAAGTTACTAGGTATAGATGATCAAGGATAGGTAATATAAAGGTCACTGGGACATTACTAAAGATAGGTAATATAAAATTACTAGGTGTAGATAATGTAAAGATCATAGTGGAGTGACCAATTATAGGTAATATTAAGGTCTTTGGGAATATAAAAAGTATAGATTATATACAGATCATAATGGAGTTGCCAAAGATAGCAGACTTGTCGAAATTTTTTAATCCCTGTCAGACATTTGGTCTGACAAAGTCAAATGTTCTGTCGGACCAGTCAAACTTTTGTCAGACCAGATGGTTGCACCTTATTTGACGCTGAGAAAGTCAAATGATTAACAGCACCAAATGCCCCTTATTATTTTCAATAGCCTTCAATCTAACAAGTTTCCTTTCTTGGGATAGAGAGTCTTTAACATAGACATAAATGACATGTTTTATGGCTTTGTCATAACAAATTTACTTGGCTGTTGTCAACATGCCGCGTATGCAGCCATTTTTTCTGTGTCTGTGACCTTTAACTACGCATCCCGATCTGGACCTTTATTAAATTTGCATTACGCTCAAGTATTTTTCAAAAATTCATCTGGACAGATGTTTTCTTAAATGTTATCGGTCCAGACAAATTTTTACCGGCCTTGCCGACAGGACTGACAGATTTTGACAAGTCTGAGATAGGTAATAAAAAGGTCATAGTAGATTTACCAAGGATGGGTGATATATGTATTAAGGTCATTGGGAAGTTACCAGATAAAGGGATTTTATTTTTGTAGGTCATAAGTAGAATAGAATTTGTACAAATAGACTACAAGACAAGATAGGATAAAAATATACTGAAAACGTATTATATTTGGCTGTGTATTCTTTCTAGAGGCTTTGGCTGATCGCAGCAACCGCTAAATCAAGTACATAGCTAAATGTCTTGCACATATACACATAAATAAGAATATGAAGAAAATGCTAAATCAAATCTACACTAACTTATTCAAAAGTCAATTTCTGCCAAATATCATACATGCTAAATATAATACATTTACAATATGTAGATACAGTATTAAGTTACTGTCATCAGCTATCAGTTATAAGTTAGGTGACTTGTATTATGGTTATACAAGTATATACAGTAAAACTCGTTTAGAACGAACACAGATATTGCGAATTTACGGATATAGGGAAGTCATCTTAGATCCCCAGCCATATATATTTAATGATTTTCTTATACGGTTATAACGAATTACAGATATAACGAAGTAATTTCATAGGTCCCAGCGACTTTGTTATAACAGTGTTTTGCTGTATTTTAAAGGAACAGTCATACAATATGTCACAAGTAATATACCATTTATCTATATTCATTTGGCTTGTGGTCATTGTATGTGCAGGGTAAAGGGATACCAACAAAACATGGGATTTGATTTAAATTGTATGATTTCCTATAGGACATAAGTTATTAGCTTTAGATTTGCTGCCTCTTATTCCATTAGGCCACAGCAGTAGTAGATTGGTGTACAACATAGGGGAGATAACTCTAACCTACAAGTCTGGACAACTCTGTCATGGCAAGTACAATCGCAGCACAGTGATAACATTTGTGTGTGATCAGTCAAAGTCAGGCCAGGATGGACCCAGCTTTCTGAACGAAACAGAGGACTGTACCTACCAGTTTGTTTGGCCCACCTCCAAGGCCTGTACCCCATTTAAAGTGGGAGATTGTGGGGTGAGGGGCCCTAATGGGGTGCAGTATGACCTCTCCAGCCTCTCCCTGAATGATGATAACTACCAGACAATAGACCACATGGCCAGGAAAAAGTACATCTTTAATGTGTGTCGCTCACTTATTCATCAGAGAGGTAGGATTTTTATTTTTAACAAAAACTTCATTTTTTGTTTAATATCTGTTGAGTCAAAATTTTTTATTACTCTGCATGTTAAGTGATATATCCTTTAGGATGTAATGGGATGAAGTGCTTTCTTTTTTACAGATTTGTTGTCAAGGTTAAGTTTTAAACTATAATCTTGTTAATTGTTATGATACTTTTCTTCCTGTAGGAGAGACTTGTCCTTTTAATTCTGCTGCCTGCATTGTTGATCTCAGTGAAAAAGATCCAAAGTAAGTTATACCTTATTTCTACCTGATGACAATCTGAATCACTCAAACAACCTGTCCATTTCCATCTGTTGTGCGAGTGTGCTTTAACCAAAATTGTTTTTCCCAGATTGTTCATTGTATATAAATAATGGGAAATGAGAATCCTGGGGCGCGTTTTACAAAAGGACTTACGACTTAAGACCAAGTTTAATTATTGATATAACTTTTTAATTAACCTTATATAGAAAATTATTTTAAACTTTTTAAAAATAATGTGGTAAGATATTTTTACATAGACATTTTCATACATGCCAACTTTCCCGATTTAGGCGGGATCCTCCCGATTTTACCCTTTCATCCCGCCTTCCCGATCGGGAAAGAAAAATTGGCCTCATTTCCCGATTTGAAAAAAAGATCACCAAAATTCCCGATTTTAAAAGTTTCCCTACCGCTGAATTTTGACAATCGGGATAACAATGTCAGACTTGTTTATTCAATGCATATAAGTCTCCATGTTTATCTAACCAGGTGTTAATTAGGCCTATGGCCACAGGAAATCACTTCACGCTTGAACGCACGTGCAGTTGTCCAGGTACAAGTAGCTTATAGCTTGGGGCAATTAGGGGATTATCTTGTCAGTTTTAAGGGGTATGTAAGATGAAACGCATAGATTAACCTGATAATAGTCAGTCATTTTATTAAAAACATAAATTAAAGACAATAAAATACTAATCAAACCATAAAATCGGAATCCAAAGAGATCGTTTTTGAAAACGAAAGTAGAAAACTACAAAGCATAGCTGCTGATTTAATCTATACCTATAATGAAAAATATTGTAAAGTTTGCCAATTAATTAAAATATTCTGAAAAAGATTAATATGAAACAATCAAGTGTATGTCAGTTAGAATTTCTTTTCCCTCCCTTTTCCCAAAAGTAATATGTTAGGTTTGTGCATGACTTAAGGAAATACCCACATGGCACCATCTAGCCTGACAAATTTTTTGACAAACAACAAAAAAACGTAACAAAAATTATTCTCTTTTGGATAGGTGTTATAAATTTCTGTTTACAAATTTAATATCTTATTAATATTTTTTCATTTATTAAAATATAAATTAAAAATCTCAAAAATGTTTCCAGAAAAAGGATTGTACAGTATTAAAACCTCGTATATTTTTTGCTTTTGAAAAAAAATGATTTAAAAGTTGTACAATTTTCAATTTGTTACTAAATAATGTGTCCTGGTAGAAAAAAAAATATTGTTTACATGTGTAACTAAATACCCCTTCTTTAGTGAGAGAGGCACCTATTTTAGCAAAAATATTTAAATTTTGGAAAGAAAAAACATTTTTTGTGTTAAATTAATCCTTAAAAGTTGTATTGATGATAAGTGATATCAATATTATAAATTAAAAAAAATCATTTCATAACCATTTAATTTCACGACAAATGTCGCGAATTTAAAGCTTTGAAAATTGACGTCACGCGCTAAATCCCCCATGGGAATTTTCAAAAGTTGGCATGTATGCATTTTCAAAGAGAATTATTAATTTTGCAAAATTTTACAATAATCTGAAGTTTTTGGTCTTAGTCGTAAGTTCTTTTGTAAAACGGGCCCCAGAACATCATAAAACCAGCAGACTGTATGAAGACTTCAAAATATTCTTTAAAGCTGAATATATACTCGTAATAATTTGTAGTCCTGCTAATAAATGTTGTGAACATTTTATATTTAAAGTTGTTTGCAATCGGGCCTCTGTGTGCAGGTTTAGTTGATCAGGATTCTGTTCTATGTAACTTAGCAATGTACAAAGATTTTTCAATAAACATGTGCTAGCTAGTACTATATTACATTATAACTCTGATATACCTGTTTCTTGGGTCCATGCAGAGTTGATCTTTAGGATGGGAATAAGTTGACATCATAACATTTTTAGAGTAGCAAGGTACTTAAAAAAGCTGCTCTTTTTATGTCCTATGAGCCAACAAACTACACTGTACATGTACATATGTCTGTTTGATAATAACTTTGATCAGCAATTTTGCAATATTTGTCCACACTGGGTGGGAAAAAAAATCATCATGATACTTTTTATATTAACTGAAACACAGTCAAACTGCTCAATGGATAAAGATTTTTCAACTGTGTGTCAAATAAATATTTTTACTCCAGTGATTAATGGTACAGTGTTCTGTTTTTAGGAAAAAGTTTCACAACATTGGTGAAGTGAGTGAGCAGCAGGTAGCATTTTTGGATGGTCACTTACAGCTTGTTTACACAAATGGGGAGGTGTGTGGGAGTGACCAAAAAAAACATGTCTCCACCCGGATCCTACTCTACTGTAACAAGGACTCCATTGTACGTAACAGTAGGGTAGAACTCGCTACTTCATTGGATTGTAAAACTATATAATGACTGTTATGTAATAATAAAAGGTATGACTTTCTATGTTTACTAGGATACCTCCCCTGCGGGACACTTTCAGGTGGGATGTGAACACAGGTTTGTTTGGCAGACAGCTGCAGCGTGTCAGATGGAGTCTCCAGATGTTACTGGAGGAAACTGCACAGTAACTAATCCCAAATCAGGTACGCTTCAGCTTCAGATAAAATCAGTTCATTTCCATTGCAGTTACATTTATGAGCTTTCAGAAAAAATATCTGAGGAATCTCGGTTTGACTCCTTCACAATATTTATCTGATGAGCATGCCTGAATAAAAATTTTCCTTAACAGGGTATGTTTTTGAAACACTATTTCCCCCTGGCAGCTTATGGTGAGGGTTGAATTTTCTTAAGTTCAAGTCAAACTATAAGGTCTAAGATAAAGAATGTTGGTATTCAAAGGAAGGTGATATCACAAGGAAGGCACCTGTGAGATATGAAAGCCTTAGTGCTAACTGTTCAAAAGAAGTGGTCAAGGTCAATGTTTTAAAAAGTTGATAAAATGCTAAGGTCAAGGTCAAAAGTTCAAAGTATTTATATCCATTAAAAGGTCTTGCGTAAATGAATACACAAATGAAGGATGAAAGCTTCAACTGTCCAAAAGTTATGGCCAAGGTTAAAGCATGAGGTCAAAGTCAAGAGGTCAAATTTGATGTTACATGAAAAAAGGTTTTGGAACAAGGAATACACCCGTAAAAAAAGGCATACCCCCACCCACTATGATGAGCAGGGTTAAAGTTTTTACAGATAGACAGCTAAACAGACAGACACACTACCGTACAAGTGGAAATTTTAGCGAGATGCAAATTTAGCGATTTGTCCCTAAAAACTTGTAATTTATTTTAAGCGAGATGTTAATTTAGCAATTTTAAGTGCACATTAAAGTAGCTATTAGAAATAAAACGCAATAAATTTTATTCAATTTCAAATATTCAATTTTAGTGATCTCGGCACCCTGGCTAATAATGCCAAAATTAAAAAATTTAATCCTCGCTAAAAATTCTACTTATAAGTTATATACCCCAAATCTTCAATTAGGAGGGGGGGGGGGGCTGATGTTTTCATTTAAATCTTTGTATATTACAAAATTCTGCAAATGTGCCTGCAATTTCAGATTTCATAAAAAGTAATTTAGACCCATTATTTGACATTAGAATATAAGAGCTGTTCTTCTTGTACACATTTCTGCAAATAAGAACCTGAAGTTGAAGCATCCACACTGGAAAACAAAAATGCGAGCTCTAAATAAGATTTGGGTTGACAATACACATGTACCGTATATACTCGCCTATAAGTCGGTCCGCCTATAAGTCAGTTGTATTTAATAAGCTTGTATATCAGTTGAACTGACCTCATATAAAACCATACTTTTAATAGCTCGCCTATAAGTCGGACAAATAGTTTTAGACCAGAGATTAACTCCCAAAAAACCGACTTATAGGCGAGTATATACGGTAGTATGAATAATATTAAGCATATTCAATTTGATAAATATTTCACCTTCTATTCTGCAGGATATACTTTTGATTTGCAATCTCTCAAACAAACAAAAGGCTACAATGTGTCTGACAGAGCAGACCACACATTTACCCTGAATGTTTGTCAGCCAATCAGTGGAACCCGATGTCAAGATAAAACAGGCAAGTTACCTGAATGTTTGTCAGCCCGAGTCAGTGGAACTAGATGTCGAAGATAAAACAGGCAAGTAACCTGAATGTTTTTGTCAGCCAGTGGAACCAGATCTGATGTCAAGATAAAACAGGCAAGTTACCTGAATGTTTGTCAGCCAGTCAGTGGAACCAGATGTCAAGATAAAACAAGCAAGTTACCTGAATGTTTGTCAGCCCGAGTCAGTGGAACTAGATGTCGAAGATAAAACAGGCAAGTAACCTGAATGTTTTTGTCAGCCAGTGGAACCAGATCTGATGTCAAGATAAAACAGGCAAGTTACCTGAATGTTTGTCAGCCAGTCAGTGGAACCAGATGTCAAGATAAAACAGGCAAGTTACCTGAATGTTTGTCAGCCCGAGTCAGTGGAACTAGATGTCGAAGATAAAACAGGCAAGTAACCTGAATGTTTGTCAGCCAGTGGAACCAGATCTGATGTCAAGATAAAACAGGCAAGTTACCTGAATGTTTTTGTCAGCCAGTGGAACCAGATCTGATGTCAAGATAAAACAGGCAAGTTACCTGAATGTTTGTCAGCCAGTCAGTGGAACCAGATGTCAAGATAAAACAGGCAAGTTACCTGAATGTTTGTCAGCCAGTCAGTGGAACCAGATGTCAAGATAAAACAGGCAAGTTACCTGAATGTTTGTCAGCCCGAGTCAGTGGAACCAGATGTCAAGATAAAACAGGCAAGTTTCCTGAATTTTTGTTAGCCAGTCAGTGGAACTAGATGTCAAGATAAACAGACAAGTTGGAACTAGATGTCAAGATAAACAGACAAGTTACCTGAATGTTTTTTTCAGTCAGTGGAACTAGATGTCAAGTTTTTAAAAATTAGAAATCGAAGACTGCATTAAAGTTTTAGTGCTTTCAACATCTTTAGAAATTTGCACCTTTAATTTCATGCTTTATATATATGTTTTCCTTGAATTCTTGAAATTCAAAAAATATTAACATTTTGGATTGTCTGCCAATGTCAAGATATCATTTCTAGCTGTATTATTTTTTGAAATATCTTTAGATTAAGTTGTAAAAAGGTTATGTTTTTTTTCAATTTTTGAACATTTATGCTATGTTTTTAACTGTTGCAGGTGCTTGCCAGGTAGAGACAAGAGGACAGTTGAGGTCATTTAATGCGGGGAATGCTAACACTAAGCTTCAGTATGACGACGGCATTCTGTTCCTTAATTACACAGGGGGAGATAAATGTCATAATGGTCAGTTTGAGCGGAATGTCATCATCAGTTTTATTTGTTCGCTGGATGCTGGGCGAGGCCACCCAGAATTTATTGCAGAAACAGAGGACTGTACCTATCAGTTTGTGTGGCACACTGATCTGGCTTGTGAGGAACAGGTAAAGTCTGATTTCTGAAGCAGATTTTCCAACCAGCAAGTTGCAACAAAAACTTTCAGTATATTTTTGTGTTACATTGTTTTACCTCAGGCAACTAAATTGTCAGTAATTAAGGTTTGAATATTTAATGAAACCAAAAGATACTATATCATACTGATTATTTTGCTACAATGTAATAGTATTTTGTATGAAAATTCTTTGAAAGTAGAATTAATTTTGACAATATTGCCTCAATGAAGAGAATTAGGCAACAGACAATGTTCAAAAAAAGGTCCAAACATCAAATTTTAATAATGTGTGACAGTAGTTTTTAGCTCACCTGAGCCGAAGGCTCAAGTGAGCTTTTCTGATCACATTTAGTCCGTCGTCCGTCCATCTGTCTGTCCGTCCGTCTGTAAACTTTTTACATTTTCGACTTCTTCTCAAGAACCACTGGGCCAATTTTGACCAAACTTGGTACAAAGTATCCTTGGGTAAAGGGGAATTTAAATTGTTAAAATGAAGGGACATATCCCCTCGCAAGGGGAGATAATCAAGAATAGACAAAAATAGGGTTGGGTCATTAAAAAATCTTCTTCTCAAGAACCACTGGGCCAGTAAAGCTGAAACTTATGTGGAAGCATCCTGGGGTAGTGTAAATTCTAAATTGTTCAAATCATGACCCCCGGGGGAAGGGGGGGGCCACAATGGGGAATCAAAGTTTTATATAGAAATATACATGATAAATCTTTGAAAATCTTCTTCTCAAGAACCACTGGGCCAGAAAAGCTGAAACTTATGTGGAAGCATCCTGGTATAGTGTAGATTCTAAATTGTTCACATCATGACCGGGGGAAGGGCGGGGCCACAATGGGGAATCAAAGATTTATATAGAAATATATAGGAAAAATCTTTGAAAATCTTCTTCTCAAGAACCACTTGGCAAGAAAAGCTGAAACTTAACTGGAAGCATCCTGGTATAGTGTAGATTCAAAATTGTTCACATCATGACCCCCGGGGGAAGGGCGGGGCCACAATGGGGAATCAAAGTTTTATATAGAAATATATAGGAAAAATCTTTGAAAATCTTCTTCTCAAGAACCACTGGGCCAGAAAAGCTGAAACTTATGTGGAAGCATCCTGGTATAATGTAGATTCTAAATTGTTCAAATCATGACCCCGTGGGGAGGGGCGGGGCCACAATGGGGAATCAAAGTTGTATATAGAAATATATAGGAAAAATCTTTGAAAATCTTCTTCTCAAGAACCACTGGGCCAGAAAAGCTGAAACTTATGTGGAAGCATCCTGGTATAATGTAGATTCTAAATTGTTCAAATCATGACCCCGGGGGGAAGGGCGGGGTCAAAATGGGGAATCAAAGTTTTATATAGAAATATATAGGATAAATCTTTGAAAATCTTCTTCTCAAGAACCACTGGGCCAGAAAAAGTGAAGCTTATGTGGAAGCATTCTGGGGTAGTGTAAATTCTAAATTGTAGAAATCATGACCCCCGGGGGAAGGGCGGGGCCATTATAGGGAATCAAAGATTTGCATAGAAATATATAGGAAAAATCTTCTTCTCAGGAACCACTGGGCCAAAAAAGCTGAAACATATGTGCCCATCCATGGAAGGATCATGTGGTAGTGTAGATTTCAAAATGTCTAAATTATGATCAGTGGGGTAGGGTGGGGATGCATTATGTATAACAAGGGGGAAATCTGGTAAAGAACAGAATGGTCAATGCTTCTCAGGTGAGCGATGTGGCCCATGGGCCTCTTGTTATTACAATAATGAATAGAACTGTTATTGACAACCTCAAGATAGCTATATTCAGTTGCATATTTAAAGGAGGGGTAATATTGTGAATCATTTTCCTTCCAAGTATTTATCACATTGGCTTTATATTTTTTTTCTTGAAGACCTTATTTTTAAGAAAATATAATCCTTTTGAACCATAAGCAAACCCAACCCAAAATAAGACTGACTTCTGTTTTACAAGGTGATGTGCTCAGTAGAGAAGGACGGTTATACTATTGATTTGGCTCCACTGATAAAGAAGTCTGGTCATCATCTCGCTGTGTCCACAACCAGACGCGGATCTAACACTAACGGTACATTCTACATCAATATCTGTCGCCCTCTTAATCCTATATATGGAAAGCTCTGTCCACCTGGGGCTAGTGCATGCTGGGATAGAGTAGGAAAGTCACCAATCGTAAGTGTATTCACAATAAATTGTTGTTTTTCTTTTCTCTCTTATAAATAAGAGGATTTATTTTACAGCTTTTTGCTTTCTATTGTAAGCTCACCTGAGCTGAAAGCTACATGTAAAATGAACTTTTCTGATCACCTGTTGTCTGTCTGTCTGCCTGCCGTAGTTGTCTGTTATCTGTATACTTTTCCCCTGGGGATACACAGGGCCACCATAGAAAATCAAATTTTTACATTGAAGTGTATAGAAAAAGATATTTTAAAAGTTTCTCATAAACCAGTGGACTAGAAAAGTTAAATCTTATGTGGAAGTTCCTGAGGTAGTGTTGATTCTAAATATTTTAGATAAATCATGGCTGCTGGGGTTAGGATAGGGGCACAATTACATGTATGTATTACAAGGGGGGGGGGGGGCATCTAATGAAGAACAGCATGGCCATAGTTATGTAGGTGAGTGTAATGGCTCATGGACCTCTTGTTCATTATAACTGTTTGCATGAATCTGATCTCTTTATGTGTTATACACTGTACTTAATGTTGGTTTACAGATAGAAAACTACATGTTTTTGTTATATTATATAGAGTCTAGGTAAAGCAAGGACCCACCCACAACTTGATCCAGTTACTAATAAAATTTACCTTCTGTATGACCACGGGTCTAAGTGTCCCACCGATGCCACTACAAATATTACCACTAAAATCATCTTCAACTGCAGACAAGGGCCATCTGCTGTAAGTCTGTTATTAAAATAGTAATTCAGGGGAAGAACATTAACTTATGGCTTCAATGTAAGGCACACTGCCCTTATAATTTTTTAAACTTTTTTTTCAGTAAATAATTAAATTTACTTATGATCATTACAAACCTTGGATAATCTAATTGTACTTTGACTTATTAGGGTATGCCAAAGCTGGAGTATGTAAATGGATGTCAGTATATATTTGAGTGGGACACCAATGTTGTATGTGAGAGAAACAAGACTGATGTTCCTAAGGGCAATTGTGTCTATATGGACCCAATCACAAGGGCCATCTATAATCTGACAGGCCTCAAAACCAATCAGCCAATTCAGGTAAAATCTTACCTCATTGCTTCGGAATTCAAGTCTTTGCTTTTTTCTTAATTTTGAGAAAGCAATTGAAATACAAAATCATTTTTGTGCTTGAAAATTTTTAAATAAAAGTTAATTTGATCTTTTTACTGATTATGATCATTATGTGATAAAATTTTCTTAATATTCAGTTTTAAGTTGTCTTTTATTCTTTTTATAAAATGAAAGAAATTATGTTTTGTTAAAATGTTCAAAAAGTCATTGCTAGATTATGCAGCTAATAGTTTGTCTGCAAGTGCACTGCAGATACAAATCTTGAAAATGTATCATATTACTCTACTAAGTTACAACATCAGCAGTTACTGTAGTAATCATTTCAGGAATGTGTGTTATACTCAATATTCATTCTTTCGTTTAGCTGACCAGAAATGGTGTGAAGTACTTAATAAATCTCTGTGAAGGTTTTGATGCCAATTATTCTGGTTGTGAAGATTCCTCCATTTGTCGTTGGAATGGAACTAATGGTCATGGTTATGGCAAGGTCACTACTGGTCAGTTTATCTCCAGCGAGGAACAGCTGAAACTGGTCTACAGCAATGGAGAGGACTGTCAAGGTTTTGCTTTTTCTCTGCATACCGTATAAGTAGAAATTTTAGCGAGGATTTAATTTTGGCATTATTAGCGAGGGTACTGAGATCGCTAAAATTACATATCGCTAAAAATTTATCGCCTTTAATTTGTAATAAGTTCTTTAGGGATCAATTTCAAATCGCTAAAATTACATCTCACTAAAAATAAAATACCAGTTTTTAAGGACAAATCGCTAAATTTGCGTCTCGCTAAAATTTCCACTTAAACGGTATTTCTCTTGTGAAATTAAAAATGAGATCAAAAGTGAGCATATCTAAATTTATTGCCATGAAGCTAGAATGATATGGGCTCATTACATCTCATCTGAATTTTGACTTACTACTCTTGCAATGGCCATAGGGAGTAATGTTTATGAAATCTACATCCTTGTTTGAGTACAAGCTCAGAATTCAAATTGCAGAAAAAGTCCCTGTTGTTTATACCAGAGAATGTAATTAATTAATTATGTTAATTATGTTTGTATACAGGTAACAGCCAGGGAGTCATCAACTTTGAGTGTGAGTTGTACACCTACCCAGGAACTCCCACCATTACAGTAAGATCCTCTCTTTATAGAAAGTAGAATAAGTTGACCAATCAGTAATTTATTGGAGAGAAATACTTTGATATAAAAAGCAAAGGACCGTAAGATTTTCTTCTCAATTTACATAACTTTTGTATTTTTGTGTCAGTTTAAATGTTTAAACTGTATTTCCATGTATAAATTTGATCTTGTTTTGTGACCCCACTTAACTCCGGTGGACATGATTTGTATAAATTTGATCTTGTTTTGTGACCCCACTTAACTCCGGTGGACATGATTTGTATAAATTTGATCTTGTTTTGTGACCCCACTTAACTCCGGTGGACATGATTTGTATAAATTTGATCTTGTTTTGTGACCCCACTTAACTCCGGTGGACATGATTTGTATAAATTTGATCTTGTTTTGTGACCCCACTTAACTCCGGTGGACATGATTTGAATACATTTGAATCTGCTCAACCTTATGGAATTTTTCCAGGATGTCATGATTTAATGAACTTGGAAGTCTGCATTAATTATAAATGCTTTCACACAAAAAGAATCTCACTTTCTTTTAATCTTTTCTTGATTGTTTCTCCCTTCATTTTAACAAACAGAACAAGGGTTAATGGTTATAGTGTTGTACAATTCATAATAAATAACTTATAAGCAAGAATGTATGACTGTCCCGGTTAGGTGGGTAACAATGTACATACAATTATGAGATATGTGACAATAAGAAAATGACAAGCTTATCTTTCTTTTCAGTTCACCAGTGAGTGTCAGGGGACATTTCACTGGGGTACCAGGGCTGTGTGCCCCACCATAGCTGACCAGTGTACGGTGGCCGAACATGGACATGTATATGATCTCAGTGTGTTGTCACGGCAACAGGGAAGCTGGAACTTAACAGATGCACAAGGAAACACGTGAGTGTGCTCAACAATCAGTATCTAAATGGTCTGTGAAAAAATTACACCTGTATCATAAAATAGAGTAGCTCAGTACATACACATTCATCACCTGTTGAATAATTAGTGTTGTAAAATCGGACAAATTTTACTATCGATTATCAAATTGAATCGGAAGAACACAATCGATTATATAATCGATAATTTAAACTATTAAAAAAGGGTTAAATTTATTCATTCAGCACGAGTAGAATTCCATGACATGTGACCGCGAACTTCAACTTATCTTTATTGGCATACGACTTTTTACACAATTTACAAATAACCGAGTCCATCTGTTAATTATTTTTGCATGGATGCCCATCGCCCTTTTTCCGAAAGCCAAAAAATCCAAACTTTAGATCGTGTTGCACCAGGATATGGATATAATTCGACGTCAACCTCTTCACCACGCACGTTCGCCATTTTGTTTACCGCCGATTAGAGTGACGTCCGTTTGGTGAATATAAAAGTTAAACCTGATCAGCTTGAAAAATACGGCTTGAAAAATATAGCGATCTATCGATGATAATATTTACAATCGATTGTCGCCGATCTGTGCCTTTAAACGACGATTTTTCGATAGTCGGCGACTATCGTAACAACACTATGAATAATTGGATGAAACAATTAATGTTCATAAAAAAAATAGTTCCATTATGATTTTCAATTTTCATATGATTTCTAGGTGGATGGAAAAAACTCTTCGTTGAATAAAAGTGCTTTTAATTTATCTTTTGTTTCTATCATTATGTTTCTATAGTAAGTTTCCTTTGTAGTTACTGGATAAACATTTGTCAGGGTGTTCACAATGGGCCAGCTACAGGGAGCTGTTCTGACCAGTCAGCAGTGTGTCGCCGTACTCCAGATGGCAGGGTTCACAGTCTGGGATTGGTCACGTCACAGAGCCTTGTTATAGGGGGTATGTCAGTCATGTGACGTATTATTCCTGTGAATCTTCTTTATTGCATTGTCAGTTTGAGTAATTTTATTACAATATTTTCCCCACTATTGTGCCAAGTAAAGTATCCTGGTGCCAAAATAATAGGACTATCTGTCAGCATATTTTTACACACCCAGATCCCGGGGGGTATATTGTTTTTGTACTGTTAAAGTAGGTCTATACTCGCACTACGTCATTTTCGAATAGTAGAACCGGAACCGCGCTTCCTTTTTCCGAGATGTGATTTTTTAACTATATTGGTTTTACTTTTACTTAGCGTTTTAAATATCCGGTAACGATTTTGCTCCAAGTCGCTCGTGTCAACAAACGTACAAACACTGATTCTACAGTTTTAAGGATAAATTAATTAAAAAGGGAAGGCTGGGAACAACTTCGGGTCGACAGAAATAATAAGGTAATAAAACGATATTTCTGTGAGTGATGCATGTGCTATATGCCATGCCGATAACGTGGACCACGAACTTGCTACATCAGAACATGTATGATTTGTATCAAACTCTCGCGACTATTGTTGGCGGCCGAAATGAAGCTAATAGTGATAATTCGGAAGAAAAGTAATGGCTATGATTTGACTTAGACAATTTATAAGTTTTACTAATCAAACAGTACAAAATTTACTTTGAATAATAATTTTGTATAAGACGCAACCCCCCCCCCCCCAACCCTGCTTACCCATGAATTAATGCAATATTATCTTTTGAATATAAGTATATGACAAAAGTTAATTCACTTGCAGCATAGTATTACTTACTTTCTGTAACAAAATTATCCAGTATGTGAGAATCAGTCAATCACTTTCATTTTCATTGTCTCCAATTTACAGACAAGTGTTTTAATTTTTTTTTTAAAGAGTAAAATAAGATAAATTTTAGTGACAATAGGTATTGGGTGTGTATGATTATTGTTTTAAATATGTACAACTTTGTTCATACAAATATACACTCAAATATTAACAGTATTACAGGAAAATGTGGCAATATATTACTTCTGGAATAAGGAAATTAGGGGGGTACCTTTAGTGTAGAGCTCATACCACGAAAAGTAATGCGTCAACATGTAATTTTTTTAAGCTTAATCTTTTTCTTAAATATTATTTAGTAAAAATAATACAATTTTACGAAGTTTGAGTCCATAATTTGTTTTTAAATGACAAAGATTGACCTGTGAAGCATATTTTCTCATTTTAAATTTTAATACGTTAGCCTAACAAAGTGCATCTATTTATAAATATTAATGCAAAACAATGATTATATATCGTTGACAAACATATTTCTACTCTCTTTAGGGTATTAAAGTCGAATACTTAGACTTGAATCCATTTAAATACAACAAAATCTAGGATCTGTAAATTTTCTGTATTTTACATTTCGGGGTATATACTCCGATAGGCAATAGCTGAAAAGTAAATATGTTGACATATCATTTTTCTTGTATCTATCCATTGCTGGGATGTATGTCTATCTTTTAAAAGCAGATTTTTTAAGATTGAGCCCATTTAGTGCCGAGTATAGAACTACCTTAATCTGTTCTTCTGTCTGTCTGTTGTCAATTTTTACTTAGTCCGTAACTATTGAGTGGGTGGGGCTATTACTTTCATATTTCACATGTGTATTCCTTGTGATGAGACCTTTCTTTGGGTACTACCAAATTTGACCTTGACCTTGAAGTTTGACCTACTTCATACATGTGATATGTACCGGTGGTACACAAAATGTCACGTATTTTCGACCCCATTCACTGGCTCACGGTGGTACATGAAAATTCACGGGAAATGTAAATGTGTACCGTATTTTAAAATGTTTACCGGAAACCGCCATTTTTCTTTCATTCCCGCTTGCGCAACACCGGAAATCTCGAAGTATGTGTGACTTACTGCGCCTGATTACTGTAAACAAAATTTCGTGAACGAAGAGGTGTGAAATATTTCCCTGATAATTACATCGTAATTAGGAGATATCAAAGCGTTTTGTTTGGCTGATTGCTTTTTAATAGGACCTTCATCAAGGATTTGTTTAAACTGTAATTTATTAAAATAAGACATTTCAAAGAGAAAACACCATTCACAAGAATCGGAGGCACTTTGTGACAGCAAAAAGAAATTTAGTCTCGTTTTCCCAAGACTCTCGCTCTCGAGACTTTGCCCGAGAGTCTGGGGAAAACGAGACTAAAAGAAATTAAGTTCATTATTTGATCAGGCATACGTATTGTCTATTCAATCACAGATTCAGAAAACTTTTTTTTTAGTACAATTTATAAAATTGCGGCTGAATGGAGACGACCAGACTCATACAATGAATTGTTTTTAAACACTACTTTTTACTAAGTTCATCATTTAGCACAATTGCCGACATTCAAAATACTGCAAGGGTTTCTCGAAAAGAATAATAAATCTTAATACTTTGTTTTTGGGCGGATATTTTGTACCGTTTTTTGTACCGTTTTTTTGATTAGCAAAGTACAGTATTTTCACCCAAATTCCAGTATTTTAAAGGCTGCTGTACAGTATACACTGTCGGGTATCCGCGCCGGTTGTGACATGTTTGGATGCGGTGAAAATGGCGTGAAATGTACAAACGGGGAATACTGTGTACCTTTTCCAGGTCTATATTTTGGTAAATATTAATATTTAATTTACATCCTTAAATTAATTTATGTAAAACATCTGACACGGCAGACCCATGCTAGCAATTAAGTTTCTTAATCCCAAAATTTCTTATCCGTTAGATTAAAGCAATTCTCGAAGATCTTTCTGTAAATTGGTATGATTTATATTCTCGGCCTTCGAATGCTAAGATATGCGCGCGGGTTCTCACGCCTTTCACCATTCCCTCACAGAGCCTTGTCAGTGAACGCGCAAACAAAAATTCTGCTGTAATTTTAATTGTTGATCTCTTCATATCTATTCAATTGGGATAGAAAGGTATGGATTTTAATTTTTGATGTTTATTTTCCTCGGCATGTTGGATCCCTATGTTCTTGAAGGAAAATCGCTGATCTACGTCCAGGTGTACTCATTTTACATATAGGAGGAAATGATGTTGACAATGTAACAGCAGATGAATCGTTTGTATTAAAATATTAATTTTTTTCTCAATTTTTAATTGAAATTCTATAGGTATCTGGGTAATTTAAATGATGTGTTTCAATTCTGTTTATAGTGTTCATTAAATAACTCGTTGATGCACTTTTTTATCGATGCACTTGACATTCATACCCCTTTATCAAGTTTTAATTCGTGATTGTTAAAATGATATCAAATATATTTAAAATCTGAAGCAGCCAAAAGAAAGAAAAATCATTTTACATTTAAGATATTAAAAGTGTAATTTATGTCCCATACAAGAAATGTATTTAAAAACCGTTTTATTTTATATACCCATAACAAATATAGTACGGTTTGGATGATGGGAGTGTTCTGGTTTGGATGCAAATTCAACATCTATATGTTACGGTTTGGTTGGTCTATAGTTTCAAATTTCAATTCATAAAAATTTTTCACAGGTACATAAGAAGTCACCTTTCCCTTCCTCATACATTGTTTTTACAGCTGATTTCATATAAGAATGTTGAATCCCTTTTTCTCCACACGATTTAAAGGAAAGTTTTCGATCACATCCCCTTTTTCTTTAAAAACGATACTACGTGTCTGATAACATGAAATAAATGTAAAATATGTTAAATAAAATGAAAAAAAAAATCGTATAATGCATATCCTGTCAACAGTCCCGTCCCATTTATAAGGCAGATTATCCCACGTTTCCAACTTTCGTTGATGCTCTTGCATCGCCCGCGAGGCACACTGGTAAGAGCGTCTGCTCTCGAGTCTCGAAGTAAGGAGTCAATCATTACGTCGCGGGTTCGAATCCAACTGTGAGAGAGAACGGTCCTTCGGATAAGACAATATAAGGCGAGGTCCCGTGTCGCAGTACGTGCTGGCACGAAAAAGATCCGTCACTGCTCAGTGACCCTGAGAGCCGAGTATAGGACATGTAGATGGTGCTCACAGCTGTACTGAGCGACTGATCGTGTAATGCCGGAGCCCACTTTGCAGAGATTTTAAACTTGTAATAAGCTTGCTACATTGATTGCATATGTTATATTCTCCCTCACTTTGTCCATTCAAATGTTTTATATTCTATGATAATAATAAGAAAAGAACTATATATTACATACGCATTGAATCCGAGGGGGGGGTATCATTAAATAGGCATGCATTGAACATTGGGGCGTTGGTCCCCCCCCCCCTTTCAACAGGCATATAATCAAAAAAGGGTAAGCAGTATGATATAATGTTTGAAAAAATGGTAGAGAAACAAATTACCCCCCCCCCCCCCCCCTCGCACACACACAGGAAATAGGATTTTCGGGATTGGAAAATGCCAATTCTTTTTTTGGTCCATTAATTAGCCCCCCCCCCCCCCCCTTTTACTTCCGACGCCAATATGACAGGATTGGTACTGGTTATAAACTTTTATTTTGCATTGTATTATATAACTATAATATTGATTAATTTTATTGTAGATAATTATTTCATGAATCAATATATTAAGAGAATAGTATGTATTGTACATATAAACCGAATATGTCCGATTATGTAATAAGAGAATGAAATGAAAAAAAAAACACCACAGGAATCAGTGTATTGACTAAGGGCTATAAAAGGGGGTCGGCTTCTTACACCTTTCCCCCTAAATATAAATCATAATTAGCCTCTTGCTGTGGAACTTGTTCATTGAAAGGCCTGTAAACCTACTCTCTTTTTTGCGGGGTTGCAGTACAGCCAAGTTATCATTTTATAGTATTTGTTTGTGACCCCTCCCCCCTTTTTCGAAATATGGTTTATGAAGTCCTGATTTGTTACCATTTATTTCTTCGTTAAAGATGTTTCTAGGTAAGTTTTCAAACAATTTATCTGGAAACCCCGCCCCTTCCTTTAAAAATGTTAAAACTGACATTTTATACCATAATGTTAAGTATGATTTATATCAAAGAATCTCATCCAAACCGTATCAGAACTTCATCCAAACCGTACACAGTTTTGTAAACACTGGCATCCAAACATGTTACGTTGTTCTATAGGCCTAGCATGTCACCATCGGAACAGTTTCTTTGCATTAAATTCGTGGATTAATGGCAGAGCTACAGGATAAATAATTACTTTTAAACACAGGCTGTCTCTTAGTTGTAAAATTACATACTACAGATTTCATTTAATAAGACTAAATCCTTTCGATGAGTCGAAGCGGTTGATTGACTCCGCCATTTTCACTGCATCCAAACATGTCACAACCGGCGCGGATACCCGACAGTGGTATATAAGTCTAGAAATTATCACATGTATGCTACTTTAATAAAAAAAATACCACACTTTAACCATGGGCATAACTTTTGAACAGCTGGAGCTAGGGCTTTCATACTTCATATACTGTAGAAGTACTTTTTTCCATATGGTATTAATTTATGCTACGTACGTGGTTACAAATTTTATGCAGAAATTTGTCTAATTGTACTTAATATTCATGTAAGGTATATAGGGATAGTCTAAGAAGTCAGCATAATTTTCTACCCGCAGATTAAACAGAAATTGAGATTCTGCGGAATTATTACACCATGAAAAATATTCATATAAAATCTACATATATTGTAACAAGACCTTTCAGCTGATATACTGTATACAGAGTAATTTTCGCCCCCATTTTATTTTCGTCCTTTTGCCCTCTTCTTGATTGGGCGAATTTAGTATGGGGCGAATTCAAAATACACCTTATAATTTCTTAAGCAGAAATATGATTGGGCGAATTTAAAACGGGGCAAAATTGTTCACAAGTTCAAAAGGGCGAAAATAACACAGGGCAAAAATAACCCTGTATTCAGTAGATATTTTTTACCTTGACCTAAGAGTTTGACCCACTTATTTAAATCTTTAAGCTTGGTTATAACTTTTGAACAGTTAGAACTAAGACTCTCATATTTCACAGGTGTAATCTTTGCAACAAGACCTTCCTTTGGGTACCAACACTTTTGACCTTTGCATTTTGACATGCATACAAGAGAATTCAATCTTGGCCATAAGCTGCCATACGGGGGCATCAGTGTTTAACAAACACATCTTGTTTAAATAGATATAAGTATTCTGAATACATGTTTAGGTATTCAATGTTGAACAGTGTAATTCATTCATCCATGCTAGTTATTTCTCAGCCTAGACTGAGCTTGTGAAGAGAGCAGAAAAGAGTTGAGTGTGTGCACAGATATCCGAAGTGATGGATGTATTTTCTAGAATTTGGATCTATTATTTTTTTTCATTTTGACAGATGATGGGAAAACATTACAACTTGAATATTCCAGTGATGATTTAGCCTGCACAAATAAACACAGACGTAGTGATAACCTGAAGACGAGAACTGTTATACAGTTTGAGTGTGGTCATTCTGTTGGGGGACCAGTGTACATTCCCAGGTAATCAACACAGTTATAAAATGATTCACATTTCAGAATTGATGATGGACGGCATTGGACTGCTGTATAGATAGTCTGAACCAATCAGAGGACATCAGAATTCCACATTGTTTAACTATTTAACTTATTCATACTGTTAAATCACATATTTTCATGGGGTCAATTTTTAGCTCACCTGAGCCTAAGGCTCAAGTGAGCTTTTCTGATCAAAATTTGTCCGTTGTCTGTCGTTGTCGTTGTTGTCGTTGTTGTCGTTGTCGTCGTAAACTTTTCACATTTTCATCTTCTTCTCAAGAACCACTGGGCCAATTTCAACCAAACTTGCTACAAAGTATTCTTGGGTAAAGGGGATTCAAGTTTGTTCAAATGAAGGGCCACGCCCTTTTCCAAGGGGAGATAATTATGAATTTGAGAAAAAATAATGGCATTTTTAAAAAATCTTCTTCTCAAGAACCACTGGGCCAGAAAAGATGAGACTCATGTGGAATCATCCTCAGGTAGTGTAGATTAAAGTTTGTTCAAATCATGACCCCCGGGGCTAGGGTGGGGCCAAAATGGCCGATCAAAGTTTTACATAGGAATATGTAGGAAAAATCTTTTAAAATCTTCTTCTCAAGAACCACTGGGCCAGGAAAGATGAAACTCATATGGAATTATCCTCAGATAGTGTAGATTCAAGTTTGTTCAAATCATGACCCCCGGGGGTAAGGTGGGGCCAAATTGGCCGCCCAAAAATTAATTCTCATAGGAATATAAAGGGAAGCCTTTAAAATTCTTTTCAAGTACTTCAAAGCCAATTAGTAATATTTATGTAGAATTATCCTCAGGTAGTGTAGATTCTAGTTCGTCCAAATCATGAATTGTGCTTTTTCCTAGCTGATGTGCTCAGGTGAGTGCTGTGGCCCCTGGGCCTCTTGTTGGTGGTTTAAGGTAGGTCCCTACTCGTGGAATTAATTGGATAACACTGCAATTTTTGTCCTGATTTACATTAAGAGATGCTTTATCTACTTAGAAAGCACAAAAAGTAGATAGATAATCTAAATATTCAATGAGATAGGGTGTGAAACACTCATGTACCCTCTTGTACCAAAAATAAAATCACGACTGTTATAAAGATGGTCTATATTTTATGTCAGCACATGGCAAATAAATTCTTTTGAACATAAATCACATGGATAAGGATAATAATGAATAATTTCAGGCTGCATTAAACATTACTGATTGAAACTAAGAAAATATTGAAGAATTAATCTCATTTTACTAATAAAGTAACTGAGCTCAAAACTCAAATAAACCTCTCTACTAGAATTATTAATTGTTTACCCTGATTTTTTTGTCTTTATTTATGTCAACCGATGCTTGAAGTATCTTTTAGGCATGATAAATTTATTGGTCATCTGTCTTTTCACCGAGATATGGGGTAAAACATACAGGTACCCCCATCGCAGTTTAATAGCTATTAAAGCCTTTTATGTCAACAAAAATATTTATAAATCAGCTAAAAAGTGAAATATTCTTTTTAAGAACAATTTTATCAAAATTTATACACCCGTTCCTAATTATAAACATAAATTTTATTCTCACATTTAATGCTGAATATTTTATATACAAGGGGGGGGGGGCATGTCCACTTCTAATGATACAACTTTCCTGGATGCCTATTACTACTTACAAAAGATTATAAGCAAGACATACAATGTCTTGCAAGCAGAATTATGTCTAAAATTTCATATACAACATCAGTAGCCTGTGTTGATTTTTTTATTATATAACTGCGTATCTTCATTCGTATGTAGAAAATTAGCCGTCAAAACGAAAGTAGGAAAATCCCATCTGCATATCATACTAATTGTGCACAAATAAAATAAAAACAATGAACGAAAAGAATTATTTAATGACATAAGAGCAAATTATTTGCTACGTTTTCTGTAAATAGGTATCAGTAATATTGGAGTTGTATGCAATAAAAACGTATAGTATCAATATAACATCCTAGGTAAAATATATCTGAAATGACTGGCATTCGACCTCGCGCTTGTTTTTATACTGCATGAATTTCAATCCTTGCACAAAAATACCCTCAATCATCTTTATACACTCCTTCAACACTTCTGTAGACATTGTTTACGTTCTTGCTAATGTTATATGAACCATAATATTAAAACCGAAAACGGCTAATTCCGGCTTCCGGTTTACCACGAGTAGGCCCCTACTTTAAAGAAAAAAAATATATGTTTGAGGGGATTTGATTTGGTGGTTGGAGGATTGTTAAGTAGTTTATAGCTCACCTGAGCCGAAGGCTCAAGTGAGCTTTTCTGATCACATTTTGTCCGGCGTCCGTCCGTCTGTCTGTCTGTAAACTTTTCACATTTTGGACTTCTTCTCAAGAACCTCTGGGCCAATTTCAACCAAACTTGCCACAAAGCATCCTTGGGTGTTTGTTCAAATGAAGGGCCACGCCCTCATTCAAGGGGAGATAATTGGCAATTAATGAAAATTTGGTGGCATGTTTTAAAAATCTTCTTCTCAAGAACCGCTGTGCCAAGAAAGATGAAACTTATGGGGAATCATCCTCAGGTAGTGTAGATTCAAATTTGTTCAAATCATGACCCCCGGGGGAAGGGCGGGGCCAAAATGGCCGACCAAAGTTTAACATAGTAATATATAGGAAAATTCTTTAAAAATCTTCTTCTTAAGAATGACCAAGCCATAATTCATCATATTTATATGGAAGCATCCTCAGGTAGTGTAGATTCAAGTTTGTTCAAATCATGACCCCCGGGGGTAGGGCGGGGCCAAAATAACCGACCAAATTTTCACTTAGAAATATATAGGAAAATTCTTTAAAAATCTTCTTCTCAAGAATGACCAAGCCATAATTCATTATATTTATTTGGAAGCATCCTCAGGTAGTTTAGATTCAAGTTTGTTCAAATCTTGACCCACGGGGGTAGGGCGGGGCCAAAATGGCCGACCAAAGTTTTACATAGAAATATGTAGGAAAATTCTTTAAAAATCTTCTTCTCAAGAATGACCAAGCCATAATTCATCATATTTATATGGAAGCATCCTCAGGTAGTGTAGATTCAAGTTTGTTCAAATCATGACCCCCGGGGGTAGGGCGGGGCCAAAATGACCGACCAAAGTTTTACATAGAAATATATAAGAAAATTCTTCAAAAATCTTCTTCTCAAGAATGACCAAGCCATAATTCATCATATTTATATGGAAGCATCCTCAGGTAGTGTAGATTCAAATTTGTTCAAATCATGACCCCCGGGGGTAGGGCGGGGCCAAAATGGCCGACCAAAGTTTTACATAGAAATATATAGGAAAATTCTTTAAAAATTTTCTTCTCAAGAATGACCAAGCCATAATTCATCATATTTATATGGTAGCATCCTCAGGCAGTGTATAGATTCAAGTTTGTTCAAATCATGACCTCCAGGGGTAGGGCGGGGCCAAAATGGCCGACCAAAGTTTTACATAGAAATATGTAGGAAAATTCTTTAAAAATCTACTTCTCAAGAATGACCAAGCCATAATTCATCATATTTATATGGAAGCATCCTCAGGTAGTGTAGATTGAAGTTTGTTCAAATCATGACCCCCGGGGGTAGGGCAGGGCCAAAATAGCCGACCAAATTTTCACTTAGAAATATATAGGAAAATTCTTTAAAAATCTTCTTCTCAAGAATGACCAAGCCATAATTCATCATATTTATTTTGAAGCATCCTCAGGTAGTGTAGATTCAAGTTTGTTCAAATCATGACCCCCGGGGGTAGGGCGGGGCCAAAATGGCCGACCAAAGTTTTACATAGAAATATGTAGGAAAATTCTTTAAAAATCTTCTTCTCAAGAATGTCCAAGCCATAATTCATCATATTTATATGGAAGCATCCTCAGGTAGTGTAGATTCAAGTTTGTTCAAATCATGACCCCCTGGGGGTAGGGCGGGCCAAAATGACCGACCAAAGTTTTACATAGAAATATATAAGAAAATTCTTTAAAAATCTTCTTCTCAAGAATGACCAAGCCATAATTCATCATATTTATATGGAAGCATCCTCAGGTAGTGTAGATTCAAATTTGTTCAAATCATGACCCCCGGGGGTAGGGCGGGGCCAAAATAGCCGACCAAAGTTTTACATAGAAATATATAGAAAAATTCTTTAAAAATTTTCTTCTCAAGAATGACCAAGCCATAATTCATCATATTTATATGGTAGCATCCTCAGGTAGTGTATAGATTCAAGTTTGTTCAAATCATGACCCCCTGGGGGTAGGGCGGGGCCAAAATGACCGACCAAAGTTTTACATAGAAATATATAAGAAAATTCTTTAAAAATCTTCTTCTCAAGAATGACCAAGCCATAATTCATCATTTTTATATGGAAGCATCCTCAGGTAGTGTAGATTCAAATTTGTTCAAATCATGACCCCCGGGGGTAGGGCGGGGCCAAAATGGCCGACCAAAGTTTTACATAGAAATATATAGGAAAATTCTTTAAAAATTTTCTTCTCAAGAATGACCAAGCCATAATTCATCATATTTATATGGTAGCATCCTCAGGTAGTGTAGATTCAATTTTGTTCAAATCATGACCCCCGGGGGTAAGGCGGGGTCAAAATGGCCGACCAAAGTTTTACATAGAAATATGTAGGAAAATTCTTTAAAAATCTTCTTCTCAAGAATGACCAAGCCATAATTCATCATATTTATATGGAAGCATCCTCAGGGAGTGTAGATTCAAGTTTGTTCAAATCATGACCCCCCGGGGGTAGGGCGGGGTCAAAATGGCCGACCAAAGTTTTACATAGAAATATATAGGAAAATTCTTTAAAAATCATCTTCTCAAAGATAGAAAATCCATGATTGTTCATGGGACTACTTTTGGATTTTACCTTTTCAATAATAAACCAATGTATACTTTGCCTAGCCACAGTGCTCAGGTGAGCGATGTGGCCCATGGGCCTCTTGTATTTCATGATGGATCCTTTCATACCTTCAAAACCACAAAAATTAAACCCCTACAAATATAAGTGATTTCACAGTACATGTATTATAATTCAAATACACAAAAATGTTTTCACTTGATTTTTTTAAGCGGTTAGCTTTGCTAACCGCTTTATGGCATGTATCGACACCGGAAACTTCCATAAGGCGCTACCTATCGACAACGCCTCTACCTATGATTTGTTTCAAACACATATAACATATGCTAATTAAAATCAAGACTATCAAAACAACGTTATTTTCGGTTTTTAATTTTTCTCTGATTTTGTTTGTCAATGAAATAAATTATAATTGTTGTATTAAAAAATTTTATGTATAGGAGCATTTGGTGTCGAGATTAAATTTCCGTGACGTCAGCTGATGGCGATCAGGCCCTGTGACGAAATTCGAAGTCAGCATGAAGTTTAGCTGATAACATTATCAACGCGCTGGATTTAAACTTAAGGAAGAAATATATAGCGAGAAATATCATATTTGAACCCAATGCTTCACGAAAACCAGTAGGCATATCCGATTTATGTGATAAATTGAAGCCTGAATCAAGCAAGGGGTCAAAATGGCGTTGCACACCTTGTGTATACTTTATATAGAGGGGGTAGAATGTTTCGATATTTGGCTAATTTAGAGACTTACTGATTAAAATTCAGGTGGCTGTGATTAATTATAAGGCACCCCTCATGAACAATAAATATTTGACCGAATTATGCTATTGGCACAGGGAGGACGGGTTAATTACTGGCTAAAGGGGTTGAAGGTTATTACCGACTGCAAAACATCGGAGAATCTCTCGATCGAGTTTCCTTTTCCTTGCTAAAATATTAAGGCATCCCTTTAATTAACTTAAATAACACTAGTACATGAAGAAAGCCTTTATATAAAAAAAAATGAATACATCTGTAAGTTGTACAGTTATGGATTATTTCCATAATGAAACGTTTATTTTCTTCTCCTTTTTTTCTCAATTGAAATTATTTAAAAGATGATGAAAGCTTTGTTTCCAGGGATAAATTCTGTACTCAGTCTAATTATTACAAACGATTATAAACGATCATATTGATATTTAAATATTTGCCGACTCTTTTTTAAATAATTGTCATATACCATTTAATTATTCGAACATTTAATTGTATGAAAAGTCAATAATGTACATTTCTTAAAACTTTATTATCTTGTTTACTTGCCTTTCTTCCTGTGAGAGAAATAGTTCATGATATTGATAAACAGATGTACTCAGTATCTGTATCAAAATACAGAATAAACAGTGATCGGTCTCAAAAGGAAAACGGATCCTTGAAAATTCCGGTGCTGAGGAGAAGTAAGCATCCCCAATGACAGGTCACATCTGCTGACCCGCAGTGAGCCTACGAAACTGAAGCTCTCTGAAATTAATTAATTTACAAATTCTCTGCTCGTCCATCTGTTTTTCTCAGACTAGCCAGCTAAAGATCTATGTACAGTACTCCAAATAAATTAATCTAAAGAATTTGAATTATCATTTAATTTTCTTTTTGAGTTGTTTGCTATAGTAGCCTTTATAGTTACCTAATTTTAGAATCAATAGAGCATGAAAGACAATTCAATTTGCAACATCAACATATTTTTTTCGTTCTGAGCACTTTTGGACGCCACTAATGGAGACAATTAGGAAGAAATTTTTGAAATTGAACTTCCTGTCTTTCAAACTGAAAATCTCAGGTTGATATTTTGAAACATACATTTGTGACATCAGTCTGGGATGTTATTGGTTTTACCATTTTGTTAAGTACTACAAAAGTCAGTGTGTCTGCTTCTTCGCTGATGACAATGGACAAAGATATGCATGCTTACTTTAATATCATCACTCAATGCATTTTTTGTTATTCTCTCTGTACAGTCATATTCCATGAAAGCATGCTAACCGCTTTTCAGTACTTTCAGTACTTTGATTTGTCCTTAAATTAGTTTTAGGGTATTTTTGAAGTTTTGAAATATAATAAAAAAAATTAATTGAAATGATCAATATTAAAATTGATTAAAAATGAATTGACAGAGGCTGAGCAATATGCTGTCTGTGTATTATGCATTTCTTGTTATTGATATTGTAGACACTCCAGTACACGTGATTGTGTGTTTGAGTTCAAATGGAAGTCCATTGTTGCCTGCCAAGTGGAGAGGTAATAAAATTATCCTTTCAATTTTTATAAAGAAAATTGTAAAACAAGGTACCATTTTAATGATTGTCTAAAGATAAAAGAAATAAGAATAAAAGACTCTTTATATACAAAGATCTGTAATCTTGTCAATTACCAATTTTTTTCACCTGAAATTCAAAAAAATTTGCTTTGAATTAAAAACAAATGGAATGGGAAAATATTTTTTCATTATAGACACAGTGTTCAAGAAGACAGAGGCAAAATAATGGACCCCAAATCTGGTTCCATGATAAATATCACTAAGTTGTATGGGTAAGTTGTCTAACAATTTGTATCATAGCTCCTTATGAATTAAGGTAGTCCGATCCTCAGGTTTATAAAATTAGCAGTTAAGTAATCAAAAATACTCATAAAAGTATCTCTGAATCCACAAAAATATGTAAATTTATCCACAATATTTCTTAAAAGTTAAAGATTAAAGTTAATCATATTATATAGGGAAAAATGTCATATCTCCAATATTTTTGCAGAGAAAGCGAATTGGAATATAGCAATGCATTTTCTAATAGCAAATTGATCGACAACTATATTTTAGGTTAAAAAACTATAGGTATCCAGGCATTCAGAGAAAATGTCATGATTTTAATACGTATTTGGTATTTCTTGTCTTCTATTTCCATCATGTATTCTATAATACACTGTGTAAAAGGCTCTTGATATCATTGCAAGACACCACAAAACACTTTTCATTTCATATCATGCTAATAAACATTGGTATCTAAGCCTAGATTCATGAAAATCTTATTCTCTAAAACTGCATTAATTTTTTTTTCCTTTTTAAGGGTACAATTTTAAACTTTTATAAGACCTTTTCTAAGACTTCCAAAAACCTTTGAATCTAAAAAAGACGAATAAAATGAAAATTGTTGCATGAAAAAAAATTTCAGGCTTCATTTTGATGCCTTTTAATTTAAATAACAATTAAATTACAATTTTTGGAGTTATCCTTCCTGGCTTAGGATCGGATATCCTTAAGGATAATTATTAAAATGCAATTTGCCTTCTTATTAAAGAGCATTGTTCATACATGTTATCATTTTAAGAACAAAAAGGTTTGATTATTTTGTATTCTTAATAAAGATTTTGACTATTAGTAAAGGGTATACAGTCAATTCTCGAATTATCGCCATTCGATTCATCGCCATTTTCGCAATACCGCCATGATTTCCCAAGAACGTTTTTCCTGCTATATAAAATTCTCGTTATAACGCCAAATTCGCATACCGCCATCCGCCACCCTGTTTTCATAACAAACGTCCATTTTTAAGTGTCAATTATCTCGATATACCGCCACAGGTGCATGTGGTCAGTGAAGCGCGGCTAATTTGTTGACACTGTCCCTGTCGTAAAGCATGCAAAGCCAGACGAGGTACTTGCAATTATATAATTAAATAAAAATTAAATAAACAATAATTTTAACTTGAACTGTTATAGTAATTTCGTTTCCTGTTTAATAAAAAATCATTTAGTCAGGACTTCGCCACGAAAGCGGTTGTTGTTAAAGTTCACCAGTAACGATATTACTTTGATTATCTCTGCTTTAAACAATGCAAAGTTTGCTTAAAAAATAATTATATGGTAGAAATTGTGAACGCTTCATTAACTATGATGCCATAAACAATGAATTTATTGAAGAATTCATTTTAAGTACTATCCGCAATATATCACGACGATCAATTGAGCATATTTTTTTTTCAATATCAGATGTGCAGATTTACATGCATTCACATGTACTTATCTTTATTTCATAACTGCACATTTTGTTTTAGCAAAATTGTACATAAAAAAATTACTAGAAGTATTTTCAAATTTAGAAATATGTTTTTATATACATGTACATGTTATAATAAGAATAGAAATGCTTAATGGTATTTCTAAGAACGATAACTTTAATTCTTGTTTCCTAAAAGATGGGAAATTCAATTCATCACCAAATTCGTTATACCGCCATGATTTCTAAATTACAAAAGGTGGCGGTTTAACGAGAATTAACTGTATTTACAACCATTATTAGAGGATTTTTTCCTCCTTTCAGTCAATTTTGAAAGTGCATTTCCTAGTGTAATAATTGATAGGAAATTGTCATATAAATCAATTCATACATGTGACACCTGGCATCTTTCTTTCATCTGTATTGTCTGTCCAATGATACTTATATTTTCATTTTTTTTTCAGTATTTTCCTATTTATGCCCTCTTAACACCCCCCTCCCCCCCCCCCCAAAAAGCAAAAAGTCAATGTATACACATCCCCATCAGTAAAAGTTGTGAAATGTCCACTGTGACTGTTTTTTTTTTATGCCCCCGTAAATGAAATTTCGGGGGTACAGTACAATTTGTCTAATCCGGACTCTGAGTACTCCGGACTTTTGTCCATTCCGTCTATATATTTTAGTCCCATGCACTTCTTTAACAAATTCAATATAAAAAAATTCTGTGTAGTCCGAATACTGTCTATTCTGTATTCCGAACGGCCATACTAGTCCCAACTGCTCATAATTAACGGTAATTATTCCCTCTAATCAGGCCATACCTGAGTAACTTCAAAGCAATTAACACCTTTCGTGGTGGATGTGATAATCCGTGTTTACATTAGCATCATTAGTGCCATGAGACGAACTCAGTAAAATGCGGCGGTGACAAAGCCCACTTGGAAAATAAATTATATGATTAAATTACAATCGAAATAACTTTGTTTTAGTACTTTTACCACATTATAACATAAACACAAAAATATAGTTATGCGATTTACAAATCAAAATATAAATCGGGATCGAAAATCGAATGCATTTCAAAATGGCACCATAACACTGTGGGGAAGACGTAATTTTTTTACATAAAAATTAAAAGTTCAATCTAATAATAAGCACATCGTAAATAATTGTGCATTACCGGTAATGCCCCTGTACATTGAATGAGGTCTTTGACAAGCAAAACCCGGTCCACTTAATACATAGTAAGCCTATCTTATGCGTGCCTGTATACTTTGATCGAGGTAACATTTCACCCGACTTTCAAACTTCGCGAAAAAATAAGAAAATACAGTAAGTCATGTGAGACTATTTTATAATTCATAGACTCTAAAATATTAACTGATTTCATAATTTAATTTTATTTATAATATGTATATGATGTACTTGTGAATAAACAACGAAAATTTTAGAAATTGATATTTTCCAGCATTTTTCCTGCACTCCGGATTCTGTCTAATCCGGCCAAATTTTATGGAACCGGCGGTAGCCGGATTGGACAAATTATACTGTATATAGTTTTTGTCGTCTCTGTATGTCTGTCTCTCTGTTTGTCTGTTTTTCCGCATAAACTTTAACCTTGCCCATAACTTTTGATGTAGTGGAGCTATGACTTTCATATTTCACATGTGTATTCCTTGTGACAAGACCTTTCTTTGGGTACCACCAAATTTGACCTTTTGACCTTGACCTTGGAGTTTGACCCACTTTTACATGAAAATTTTAAACTTTTACTTTGGCCATATCTTTGGAACAGTGGATACCAGGACTTTTATACTTCACATATGTAATCTTTGTTGAAAGACCTTTCATTGGATACCAAAAACCTTGACCCATTGACCTTGACCTTGGAGATTTCCTTACTTGTGAAAAAAACTTTAACCTTGGCCATAACTTTTGAACGGTAAGGGATAGGGCTTTCATGCTTCATATGTGTAATCCTTGTGAGAAGACCCTTTATTGGATACGAAGAATTTTGACCCTCTGACCTTGACCTTTGAAACTGGCCTATTTTTAAAAATGCAAACATTGACCATAACTTTTAAATAGTTAGGGCTATTGCTTTCATACTTTACATATTTAACTCTTATGACAAGACCTTTCATTTGATAACAAGAACTTTGACCCTATGACTTTGACCTTGGAGTTTGACCTACTTTGTAAAAAAATTTAACCTTGGCCATAACTTCTGAACGGTAAAGGCTAGGGCTTCCATACTCTTCATAAGTATTCTATGTTGCAAGAGCTTTCATTTGATACCAATTACATTGACCTTTTGACCTTGACCTTGGAGATTTTTGTACTTATTGAAAAAACCTTAATATGGCTTATTTTCAAATTCACAATTTTTTTCCAGTGAGAATACCCTACTTTTGTTACCAATTAATTAATTTTGCATTTAAGAAAAGTTTAATCTTTACTACCGGTATGTTGCCATACAGGGGCATCTGTGTTTCACAAACACATCTTGTTTTCTTCTTTATCAGCCTGTACACTGTGTCTGGTGGCTCTACAGATTACCAGATTGACTTGTCAGGAGAGAGAACCTTCTGCTCTGGGCAGACAGTCGTGTGTAAGCTAGACAAGTCCCAGGATACGCAGACACCTGTAGGACTCAAAGCAGGTCGCCAGTTCTATATTGAAGGTAGGGTGAAAGTTTTATATTCTATATTGAAGGTAGGGTGAAAGTTTTATATTCTATATTGAAGGTAGGGTGAAAGTTTTATATTCTATGTTGAAGGTAGGGTGAAAGTTTTATATTCTATATTGAAGGTAGGGTGAAAGTTTTATATTCTATATTGAAGGTAGGATGAAAGTTTTATATTCTATATTAAAGGTAGGGTGAAAGTTTTATATTCTTTATTGAAGGTAGGGTGAAAGTTTTATATTCTATATTGAAGGTAGGGTGAAAGTTTTATATTCTATATTAAAGGTAGGGTGAAAGTTTTATATCACAGGCAGAGTAACAGTTTATGTTGAAGATATGGTTAAAGTTTTATACACTTTACTGAACTTACCCACTTAAAATTGGAAGTTATGGTTCTTGGGCCTGTGTGCAACTACTTTGAGGTAGCTGTTTTGCAAATTTTATCTTGTTTTTGGTACAATAGTGGTGGTCAGTCAGTGGCCAGAAAGCTCAGTCGTTAGAGCACCTGACTAGAGATTCAGGGGGTCAAGCTCCCATCCCAGTCTGGTCCACTACAATTTCTCCTCTACCGTTCCATTTGGTGCAATGCCATGCCCTGGAACTGACAGGTGAGAGGCCTGCCAGGGATGAGCCTGGATTGGGGTCTTTGAGGGGTATAGATCTGTAAGGAGGGAGGATCATAGTGGTTAGCCAGATTTGATCGCTGATGGCCAGATAGCTCAGTTGGTAGAGTACCTGACCAGAGATTCAGGGGTTGAAATCTTTGTCTGGTTCGACGCATTTTTCTCCTCTCCAGCTACACAATAAAAATTTGATAATGTGGAGACCAATCTGGAAAAGAACTTCTGCCATCATTGTCTCATAGTTTAATATTGGGATAAATCTGAAATGTTATTAAAAATTTGAGTCCTTTTTCAGATGACATTGTGGAAGTGGAGCTGAAAACAAACAGGAACTGTGATAAAGATCCTCAGAAGAAAGTGACCAGTATTATACAGTTCCACTGTAACCCTGGGGGAGTGGTAAGTTACCAGTATTATACAGTTCCACTGTTACCCTTGGGGGAGTGGTAAGTTACCAGTATTATACAGTTCCACTCTAACCTTTGGAGAGTGGTACATGTAAGTTGCCAGTATTATACAGTTCCACCGTAACCCTGGGGAAGTGGTAAGTTACCAGTATTATACAGTTTTACTGTTACCCTTGGGGAGTGGTAAGTTACCAGTATTATACAGCTTCACTGTTACCCTTGAGGAAGTGGTAAGATACCAGTATTATACAGTTTCACTGTTACCCTTGGGGAGTGGTAAGTTACCAGCAATAAACAGTTTCACTATCACCCTTGGGGAGTGGTAAGTTACCAGCAATAAACAGTTTCACTATAAACCTGAGAGAGTGGTAAGTTACCAGTATTATACAGTTGCACTGTTACCCTAGGAGAGTATTAAGTTACCAGTATTATACAGTTCCATAATCCTTGGAGGAGTGGTAAGTTTCCAGTATTATACAGTTCCACTGTAACCTTTGGGGAGTGGTACATGTAAGTTGCCAGTATTATACAGTTCCACCGTAACCCTGGGGAAGTGAAAAGTTAACAGTATTATACAGTTTCACTGTTACCCTTGGGGAAGTAGTAAGTTAACAGTATTTTACAGTTCCACTGTTACCCTTGGGGAGTGGTAAGTTACCAGCAATAAACAGTTTCACTATCACCCATGGGGAGTGGTAAGTTACCAGCAATAAACAGTTTCACTATAAACCTGAGGGAGTGGTTAGTTACCAGTATTATACAGTTGCACTGTTACCTTAGGGGAGTGTTAAGTTTCCAGTATTATACAGTTCCACTGTTACCCTTGGGGAGTGGTAAGTTACCAGCAATAAACAGTTTCACTATCACCCATGGGGAGTGGTAAGTTACCAGCAATAAACAGTTTCACTATAAACCTGAGGGAGTGGTTAGTTACCAGTATTATACAGTTGCACTGTTACCTTAGGGGAGTGTTAAGTTTCCAGTATTATACAGTTCCATAATCCTAGGAGTAGTGGTAAGTTACCAGCATTATACAGTTTCACTGTTTTACAGTAACCTTAGGGGAGTGGTTTAATCATATAAACAGTATAGGGGTTAAGGGGGGTGATCATTTTTGATAATGAAAAAAAACAAGTACTATTTTGGACACCATCAGCACTACAATAATTGGATGTTGAACTTTTTGTTTTTTGACAGAATGAACCTGAATTTCTCTTTGATTCGGTGGACTGTACATACATGTTTACTTGGGAGAACCCTTTCACATGTGCACATCCCATTGTGTAAGTTATTCAAAATTATCATACATGTTAACTCTCCCGATTTAGGCGGGAGTCTACCGCTTTTTCACTCCATCTCCCGCCTACCGATTTAATTCAGAAATCTACCGCTTTTCTACAAAAGCTGCGTCTAAAGTATTTTTGGTTCGCTTGGGTATCCATTTTTGAAGCCACTCTCATAAAATCTCGTTAGATATCGCGTGATTTGACTCGGAATCATACAAATGCTTTTTTTGTACATAGATTTCAAGCACGGATTTGACAACGACAACAACATAAGACTACCAGTGATTACATTGGTTACGATAAATTAATCAACATCCCTGCCATGAAAAAGGAGATACAGCTTTTAAGAATGAGATGAAAACATTTGACATCGTCTTTAAAAGCACAGAAGCTCACAACTTTATCAACAAAGTCAATAGAAATCACTCGATTAATCAAGCCATGTGGCACATCTCTACTTTCGTTTTCGATCATAGCGGGAAAACTGATTTATATAACTAAAGATAGGAACTTGTTTTAGATCTAGATTAAACCATGTCATCATTTGTTTTGTTTAAAAACTGAATGAACATTCAGAATTATTGCTTCTAGGCTATATCAGCAAAGATCACTCTTCAAAAGGCTAAGTAAAGCAGCCAATCCAAGCAAAATCATGAGCATGAAAAATATTTGAATTTGTACAATTCATGTCAAACTTAAGGTGTTTCTGTCTTCTTCTTTGTTGTTGATATTGAAGATTAATTAGTGTAGGTACCTGATTTCATTTAAGGCTTATAATATACATGTATATTACATGAAAGATATCGATAATCCAAGCATTCTGTTATGGGTCAGAATAACCCTAAATGCCAGCAAAGATCAATCACACAGTTTAAACTTAACAATAATTTATTTACAGTAATATACAAATCATTAAGTACAAACTTAGCAAAAATCTAAAAATACATACATCAGAGTGTCCGTTGCTGCACACAATGTCCCAGGGCAATTATATCCCAGTAATACCTCAATGATGCTTATACGACAATAGTCTATGCATCGAGTTGACAGGATATTTATACAGTAATATAAATCTAGAATATTCTAGAAATTGTTAAAACATGATATTACTGGAACAATCTGGACATACACAAAATTCAGGAATGTTCTAGAAACAATGACCGAACATATTGACCACTCTGGAATGTTCAAGAAACTTAATGTTACTAATAATATACAAGATGAAACAATACAAATACAACACATCTCACAACACCTCCCCCCTTAAAAAGTTTGAATGTCAATGAAAACTTATATTATTAAAATAAAAGTTTTGTACATTAATACAAAATCTAGTATGTTTACGATACTCTTGACAAGGCGTCTGCAATAACATTGTCTTTGCCTTTGATATGCTTAATTGTTATGTTGTATTCTTGTAACAACAAACTCCATCTAGTCAGTCTTTGATTCTTGTTTGACAATTTATGCAAAAATGTCAGGGGGTTGTGATCCGTATATACAAGAATTGGATGCAAAGTAACATTCAGATAAACATCAAAATGCTGTAAGGCTAACAACAAAGCAAGGCATTCCTTTTCAATGGTGGAATACTTTTGTTGACATTTTGTAAGTTTCTTTGAAAAATAAGAAACAACTCTATCTACATTATCACTATGTTCTTGAAACAAAGCTGCCCCGATTCCAACATCACTAGCATCAACAGTAAGCTTAAATTGCTTAGAAAAATCTGGAGTTGACAGAACTGGGTTGCTCATAAGGATAGATTTGATTTTGTGAAATGATTTTTCACAGTCCTTTGTCCATTCAAAGTTTACCCTCTTTTGTAAAAGATTTGTAAGTGGGCTAACTACTGAGGAAAAATTTGGACAAAATTTTCTGTAAAACCCAGCCATGCCCAAAAACCTCATTAACTCTTTCTTGTTTGTAGGAATCGGGAACTTTGCAATAGCTTCCACTTTAGCCATTATGGGTGTAACATAACCTTGACCTACTTTATGACCTAAATACTCTACATAAGCATGACAAAATTCGCTCTTCTCAAGGTTCACAGTTAAGTTTGCTTTAGCTAAAATGTCAAACAAAGCACGCATGATTCGGAGATGTTCGTCCCATGTGTCGCTGTATATGATGACATCATCAATGTAGGCCTCGCATCCCTCAAGGTCTTGAAGAAGGGAGTGAATCATCCTTTGGAATGTAGCCGGTGCGTTTTTCATGCCAAAAGGCATTACTTTATACTGGTAAAGTCCATCTGGTGTAGCAAAAGCAGATATTTCTTTTGCTCTTTCTGTTAACGGCACTTGCCAGTAGCCTTTCAACAGGTCAGATTTACTGACAAATTTCGCGTTTCCAATATTGTCAATACAGTCATCGATTCTGGGTATTGGATAGGAATCAGATTTGGTAACAGAATTCACCTTTCTAAAGTCTGTACATAATCGGTAGGTACCGTCCTGTTTTGGTACAAGAATACACGGTGAGCTCCAATTACTTTTACTAGGTTCAACAATGTCATTGTCCAACATATACTGCACTTCCCTTCTTAGGTACTGCAATTTTATTGGATTGAGACGGTACGGATGTTGTTTGATAGGCAGGGCGTCGCCAACTATAACATCATGACAAGCTGCATTAGTTTTCTTTGGAACATCCGAGAAGATTTGATGATACTCATTCATCAAGTTTTTAACTTGTTCTTTTTGGTGAATGTTCAAATGTCCAAGTTTGGAATCAAAATCAGCCAAAATTTCTGAGTTTTTCAAGCGGACACTCTGATTACAATCTTTCTCATTCATCTCTACACTCGTATCACTCTCAATACAATTTTGAACAGTCTTAGCATTGGCTAAAGTGGAAACTGGTTTTACAGAATTTCGGTCACACCTTTCAAAATACTCTTTTAACATGTTAATGTGACAAACCCGTTTCTCTTTACGTCGACCTGGTGTCTTAACTACATAGTTAACATCACTGATCTTGCTTTCAATTTCATAAGGGCCATAAAATCTGGCCTGTAAAGGATGACCAGGAATAGGTAAAAATACAAGAACCTTATCACCTGGCTTAAACACCCTATTTCTGGCATCTTTGTCATACCACATTTTCATTTTCATCTGAGAACTCTTCAAATTTTCTTGTGCTAATTTACAAGCATTGTAAAGTTTTTCTTTGAAATCAGACACATAATCTAAAAGATTAAGATCACTAGTCTCAGTCAGCCACTTTTCCTTCAACAATTTCAAAGGACCCCTAACCGTTTGACCAAACACCAATTCAAAAGGACTAAACCCAAGAGACTCCTGGACTGCCTCTCGTGCAGCAAATAGTACAAGATGAACCCCTTCATCCCAGTCTTTTTCATACTGGTAACAATAGGTCTTCAGCATTGTTTTTAGGGTTTGATGAAAACGTTCTAGCGCCCCCTGGGACTCAGGATGATAAGCAGTTGATCTATATTGCCTTATACCCAACTCATGCATGACTTGCTGGAACAACCCCGACATAAAATTTGAGCCTTGATCCGACTGAATTGCCTTGGGTGCTCCTACAAAACTGAAAAACTTGGTTAGGGCCTTCACTATGCTCTTTGCCTTTATATTCCTAAGAGGTATGGCTTCAGGAAATCGAGTGGATGTACACATAATGGTAAGTAAATACTGGTTTCCAGATTTAGTCCTAGGCAAAGGTCCTACACAATCCACCAACACTCGACTAAACGGTTCTTCAAAAGCTGGAATGGGTTGGAGAGGAGCAGATGGTATCTTCTGATTTGGTTTACCTACTATCTGACAGACATGGCATGACTTGCAAAACTTCGAAACATCCTTTCTTAACTTAGGCCAATAAAAATGACTCAAAATCCTATTATAAGTCTTATTGATACCTAAATGACCAGCCATAGGTGTATCGTGAGCTAAACTCATGACATCTCGACGATAAGCAGCTGGGATCACTATCTGGTGAACAACACGCCACACTTCATCTGGGGAAGCGTCAGGTGGTCGCCATTTTCGCATAAGGATGCCATCTTTCATATAGAAGCATTCTCCAACTTTAGTAGCCTCTTCTGGTGGAAGTGCCCTCTTACTAAGTTGAATGATATCTGGGTCTTTATGTTGTTCAGAGAGTAAACGTTCTCGGCTGAGGATGTCCTTGCCTTGGCTAACTAGTGGATGCAACTCATCATCCTCACCACCAAAGTTTGGTAAAAGTTCTTTCTTCTCTTGCTTCTTGATATTGTGTGGTTCAATGCTTGTTTGAGTGCCATCAAGGTCAGATAAGAAAGTGTCATTCAAATCAATATCAACAGAGGAATTCGTCTCGTCAAAGGCTTGAGAATGGTCTGCCTCCATTTCTCGTCTTCTGGCCATCGCTCTAGTAACAGCACAGGCTGAATAAATGTCATCATCTTCATCATCGCACATGACATTGGAAGTGATTTTCTCACAAACTATAGGATCAGGTACAACCTTCCCACCAGCTAAATCGTTGCCTAACAACAAAGTAATGCCTGGAACTGGAAGAGTAGGTCGAACACCTACGATAACAGGTCCAGTAACTAAATCTGACTTCAAACTAATTCTATGCAGGGGAACATCAATGACGCCTAGCTCCACACCCTGTAATAAAACTGACCCACCAGTAGAAGTCTGCTCAGACAAAGGAAGCACTCCCTCTAACAATAACGTCTGTGCAGCACCAGTATCTCTCAAAATCTGGACAGGTTTTATTTCGCTAGAGTCACCGAGTGAAACAAATCCCTGAGACATAAAGGGCTTATAATCCTCCATAGAATCAATAGAACTGGACTGTGAACCCTGGACATCAGGGGTGTCAGAACAAATCGAAACTATGGCTTCTCTATCACCTCTAACTGCCGCACAAGCATGTGGTTGAGTTTTATCAAAATCATTTTTTCTCTTAAGTTTAAAGCATTCACTGATCAAATGACCCTTTTTCTTACAATAACTACAAGTAGGAAGCGACCCTATTCCAGAAGATCCTTCAAAACGTCCTGGACCGGACTTAGAACCACCTTGGGATGGAGACTGGGAACTTGTGAAAGACTGAGACCCTGAACCACTCTTTTTATATGTGTCTGAATTGGTAGAATTACTGCTAGTCTGAGTTCTTGATACAAAATTCTTTTTATGAGACAGAGCATAAGTATCAGATATGACTGCTGCCTCTTCAAGAGTTTTCACATTCTTATCTTCTAAATATGTTTTCAAATCTTGAGGAACACATTCCTTAAACTCTTCTACCAGGATGACTTGGCGCAAATTAGCAAAAGTTTTATCAAGTTTCTTAGATCTAAACCAGTGATCGAATAAATCTTCTTTCTCTCGTGAAAATTCAACAAATGTTTGATTATCAAACTTTCTATACTTTCTGAACTTTTGTCTATACGCTTCAGGTACTAATTCATATGCTTTTAATATTGCTGCTTTGACCTTCTCATAGTCTAAACTTTCAGCTACCCCTAGTGCAGAGTATACCTCAGCTGCTTTGCCAACCAGTACACTTTGTAACATCGTTGACCAAACATTTCGTGGCCATTTAAGATTCTCTGCGACTTTTTCGAATTGGGGAAAATATTTGTCTACAGATTTTTCTTGAAATTTCGGAACTAATCTGATATTTTTTGCTGCGTCAAATTCAGTTTTGACAACTGACGGTCCTGGTTGGTTCTGTAATTTTAATTTCTCTAATTCAAAGTTCATTTCACGCTCTCTTTCTCGCTCTTGTCTTTCTCTTTCTCGCTCTTCTCTTTCTCTTTCTAATTTGTCTAATTCAAATTTCCGTTCACGCTCTCGTTCTTCAAATCTCATTTTTTCCAACTCTACTTGATACTGAAATTCTGACATATTATAAGATTCTGATTTAAGTGTATAATCTGGAAGATCATATTTTCCAAAGATGTTTTCTTCAACTAGTTTGTTTGCAACCTTTATTCTAATGTCTTGCTTTCTCTGTGAAGATTTAACCTCTAACCCAAGATGCAAACCTAACGCGATCAAGTCATCCTTTTTTAACGTATCAAAAACCTGAACACTTGGTGAACTAAGAAAGTCTGTGACCGAAAATACCATGTTGATTTTTGCTGGCTTATAGTCAAATTTAACGGTTCAATAAACAAAATTTTGACAATAAACTGCAAAAGTGCAAGAAATTCTTTATCCCGGACGAGCCCCCAATTCTGTTATGGGTCAGAATAACCCTAAATGCCAGCAAAGATCAATCACACAGTTTAAACTTAACAATAATTTATTTACAGTAATATACAAATCATTAAGTACAAACTTAGCAAAAATCTAAAAATACATACATCAGAGTGTCCGTTGCTGCACACAATGTCCCAGGGCAATTATATCCCAGTAATACCTCAATGATGCTTATACGACAATAGTCTATGCATCGAGTTGACAGGATATTTATACAGTAATATAAATCTAGAATATTCTAGAAATTGTTAAAACATGATATTACTGGAACAATCTGGACATACACAAAATTCAGGAATGTTCTAGAAACAATGACCGAACATATTGACCACTCTGGAATGTTCAAGAAACTTAATGTTACTAATAATATACAAGATGAAACAATACAAATACAACACATCTCACAACAGTTAAAACAACACGCGCGCAATGCTACCGCTTTTGAGGTCTGAATCTCCCTATTTTTCATCACAATAGGTTAACATGTATGAAATTATATACATTCAAGATAAATTGGAATTCATAAATATTTTGTCTATTATATTTTAAAAATACCAATAACATGTAATCATTTCTTCCTATTTCATGAAAATAAAGTGTTGAGAAAATATGATCCATTATTAAATATTAATTTCCACAAGTACTGTGTTTATTGGGCTGTATGGTGTACCTGGTTATTAACAGTGTGAATCCTCAGCCTATAGGAGATAAGACATCATCACAAACAGCATCATCCAGTGATAAATCTAAAACAGTGGGCACCATTGTAGCTGTCTTCCTTACTGCCATTGTTATATGTCTGCTGCTGATCGTGTTCCATAAGAAGGAGAGGAGGTTTGTATATACAGTATTGACACATAATGACACATCTATTGTAAGCATATTGGGGAATACACAAACACATAACATACATGTACTTAAAACTAAAGTTTATATGTGATTTTATTGCTTTGGTTGTTCCATCATTGTTTTAGACCATATCTGTGAAGCCTTTTTAGTTAAGACGAGTTCCACGTATGCTGAATCAGCATTCCTGGGATTATTCATTCACTAGAGAGATGATTGCACCATGTAATATTTAGAGATGATAGCATTATTCAACTGTTAAAGATGCAAAGCCACCATTTAATTATACCCCTGTTCTGAAGGAGAGGGGAGTATACTGTTTTACCCTTGTGTGTCTGTCCGTCTGTCTGTGCGTTACAAATTTTTGGTTGAGTTTTCTTAGCAACTACTCGTGGCAGATGTTTGAAATTTTAGCACATTCTTGTTGAGCCATGCCATATGGTGGGATTAATTTTTGTATGAATCTGATATCAACTTCCTATTTATCTGTGCATCTGCCTGTAACTGTACTTCTGTTTATTATTAGCTCTTCTGAGCCAAAGGCTCAAAGAGCTAATGCTATGACCATTTGTGCAGTGTGCGTTTACTTTTTAGAATATGGGCCATAACTCAAGAACCCCTTGGCCAGTGTCAAATTTGTCACAGGGTATCCTTGGCCCAAGGGCTACCATTTGTACTAAAATAAGGGTTGGGACCCTAAAACAAGGGGAGATAATCAGGAAAACAAATCCAAAAGTACTGGTTGCTAAAAAATCTTCTTCTCCAGAACCACCAGGCAGATTTTCACCAAACTTACACACAAGGATCAGGATATGTTGAAGATTAAAAATTGTTCAAGGCATGATCCTGGGGCAAAGGGCGTGGTCTCAAGGTCACTTCAAAGTTGTCCTAAATTTACAATTAATAAAAATGTTTATATTTTGCTTACTATAAGGACTAGGATCATCAAATCTTGTAAGTTGATGCATCTTAGGACTTCACATCATGTTAACTCAAAAGTAGGTCACGGTGACCTACTTTTTTAATTTTGAAGGCATTTGTTTTCAAATTGATTTGAAGGCATATTTTGGACACTTTAAGGCCTATGATCATCAAACTTTGTCAGTTAATGCATCTGGGATCCTTGAACAACATCAACTTAAAAGTAGGTCACCGTGATATTTAAGTATCTCCTGTACTAATTGGCTTAGAATCATCAAACTTTGTCAGTTGATGCATCTTGGGTGTTCGGAGAATGTTGACCAAAAAGTACTTTTGACATTTTTTGGCTATATTTAAGTATCTCTGGTACTTATTAGCTTAGAATCATCAAACTTTGTTAGTTGATGCCTCTTGGGTTTTCAGAGAATGTCGACCAAAAAGTAGGTCATTGTGACCTTCTTTTGAATATTTCAGGTATTTATTGGCTTAGAATAATCAAACTTAGTCAGCAGATGCATCTTCGGACCCTGAAAAATGTCAACTAAAATGTAGGTCACAATGACCTACTTTTGACATTTTATGGCTATATTTAAGTAACTTATGTATTTATTGGCTTAGAACTTAGAATAATCAAACTTTGTCAGTTAATGCATCTTGGGTTTTTCTAATAATGTAGACCAAAAAGTAGGTCAAGGTGACCTACTTTTGAATATCTTAAATACTTATTGGCTTAGAATCTTCAATCTTAGTTTGTCTGTGACCTCCTCATGTTTTTTTTCTAGCTTTATTAAAATATCTTCAGTCCTAATTGGCTAAGAATCATCAAACTTTGTCAGTTGATGCAACTTGGGTCTTATGATACTTAGGGTTACTTGAGGGTTAGAGGCTTCAAAAATACAAGTGATAGGTTTTACAATTTATCAGAAGAGTGATTTAAGGCCCATGGGCCTCTTGTTATGATCATAATGTATATTCTCATCAGAGCGGGGGTATCACTAATAAGCATTGGCTCACAGACTTCTTGTCTTTCAAAATATGATGTGATGGGCTAAGCTGTATATAAGCATTGTTATATTATATTATAGGGATGCTGTGATCTCAAGAATAAGAAGCTTTACCAGAAAACATTCCGCAAGTTACAGATATACTGAGGTAACTAAAGGAATCAAAGGATTGGATATTGTTTTAGAATCAGAAAATTAATAGTTAGATTAAACTTCATTCGGTAAATGATTACTGGTACATGTTAGTTAGATTAAACTTCAGTCAGTAAATGATTACTGGTACATGTTAGTTAGATTAAACTTCAGTCAGTAAATGATTTCTGGTACTTGTTAGTTAGATTAAACTTCAGTCAGTAAATGATTACTGGTACTTGTTAGTTAGATTAAACTTCAGTCAGTAAATGATTACTGGTACTTGTTAGTTAGATTAAACTTCAGTCAGTAATGATTACTGGTACTTGTTAGTTAGATTAAACTTCAGTCAGTAAATGATTACTGGTACTTGTAAGTTAGATTAAACTTCAGTCAGTAAATGATTACTGGTACATGTTAGTTAGATTAAACTTCAGTCAGTAAATGGTACATGTTAGTTAGATTAAACTTCAGTCAGTAAATGATTACTGGTACTGTAAGTTAGATTAAACTTCAGTCAGTAAATGATTACTGGTACATGTTAGTTAGATTAATCTTCAGTCAGTAAATGATTACTGGTACTTGTTAGTTAGATTAAACTTCAGTCAGTAAATGATTACTGGTACATGTTAGTTAGATTAAACTTCAGTCAGTAAATGATTACTGGTACATGTTAGTTAGATTAAACTTCAGTCAGTAAATGATTTCTGGTACTTGTTAGTTAGATTAAACTTCAGTCAGTAAATGATTACTGGTACTTGTTAGTTAGATTAAACTTCAGTCAGTAAATGATTACTGGTACTTGTTAGTTAGATTAAACTTCAGTCAGTAAATGATTACTGGTACTTGTTAGTTAGATTAAACTTCAGTCAGTAAATGATTACTGGTACATGTTAGTTAGATTGGGGTATTAAATATCTAAATAGGCTATGAAATATTTTCTTGTATCAAACTTTTTACGACTTAAGTGCTGATCAGTCAAAAGTATCAAGTAGTATAAAATAACAAAAGAAAAATTGGGGTCAGTAATGTTAATCTTGAAATATTGGTCAAAACGTGATTTTCAGGCAAAAAATGGTGTGAATTTTATCTTGACTTCTCATAGATGTTTTCTGGAGTTAAGAAATATTGCTGTTTTACAAAGCCTGTTATCCAATACTTTAATTCTGTGAGAGAACTTTATGAAAGGAATGGACTCAGTATGATAGTCAGATAAAATGTGTCTTGACAAGGTCATTTTATGCAAAAAGTGAACTAATGGCTTTTAACTGTGTAGAATTAACATTCATACATTGAATGGTAAATAGTAAAGCCATTAATTGGTACATGTAGAATAAAACAGTATTGGATTTGTACTTGTAGAATATGGCACGTAAAACATAGACTTGATAATTAGATATTTGTCAAGGCACCTAAACATTGATGGTACATTTTGTATTAAGTACTGTAGATCGCTAAATTTCGCGACATCTTATTTTCGCAAGATATCTATTTACTCTTTATAAGGGAGACAAAATTTTCGCGAATTGTGATTACTGCTCAATATAATCTTAAGAAATACTTATATACGCGATAAAGAAATGTTTGCGAGCAGACTGTCTTGCGTAATTACGCGAAAATTAAGGTCTCGCGAATAAAAAGTGATTTACAGTACATAGAAAACTAAACTCAATGATTGTATTGGTGTATTTTAGAATAACACTAGTATGTCAACAGAAGCCAAAGACTCTAATTTATATACAGTTGTTATTGTTTGATTGAGTGGTGATTACATATGTACAGGTCCATTATAACTAAGATGAAATATCTGGAGATAAGGAGTATTATCATATATTAATGATATAAATGTTTCAAGACTGAAGTAAAAGAAGCAGTCTCTGTATCATATTGTTAGTCACAAATTACAGTTATAAAGATAACAAAGGAGAGTGATAGTGACCAGACATAGGAGGTAGTTGTGAAATAGGATCTTATTGTGTTTACAGCTACCCTCCAGTGAAGAAGCAGATGACCTTCTCCCCGAGATCTCTGCAAATGACCTTGGAATAGAAGGGTCAGTACAGACTTCCTCAAATGATGATGAAGTCAACATTTTACAAAGTGAGGCTCCTCCTCCTGTGTGCAGTTACCATGACGACAGTGATGAAGAGCTATTAGCTTGATGACTGAAATCCTAAGATCCATATCAAACTCACCACTATCATAATGTTCTGTGATGTGTGCCTTTATGTCAAATGTAAAGTGGAAGAAGAATGCAGTTATATGACAAAAATGTGTACTTGTGTAATATATGAGATGAACATTAGTGATTGAAATTTGAGTGTGTGGTGAGCACTGGTGACAAATGTTTGACTGGGTAGTGTGGATTATGTTTGACTGGGTAGTGTGGATTATGTTTGACTGGGTAGTGTGGATTTAGGATGAATGTATATCTGTGGGTGGTGAATTGGTGCCAGATGTGTGACTATGTGGTGTGTTATAGTGGCATATGGGTGGTTGTGTGGTGTGCTGTGGTGACAGGTGTGTGACAGTCAATCTACAGGTGTATGACTGTTATTGTACACTGGTGACAGAGGTTACTGGGTATTACTTTGATATCTAACTGAATTCTGTCTTTCATTTTGACCACTTCTGCAGTGTAAATACTCTTAAATCTCTTACTGCTCTCAAGAAATCTTTGATGCTTAAATTAAAAGTATACATGTATGTATTTATTAGGTCAGTGACCTATTTCCATCTGTTTTCGTCAGTTGTCTTGCATTGTGTATTAACATTTTCAGCTTCATCTCCGTAGCAACTGTTCAGCCAATTTTGGCACAAAGCATCTATGGGTGAAGTGGAACAAAAATTGTGAATTTCATGGTCGCTGCCTCCCTGGGGCCTGAGGGGTGGGGCCAAAATCACTAAAATTAGTGCAATTTTTAAAAATCTTCTTCTTTGCTCCAGGACATCAAGCAGTCAAACTGTTGGAATGATTGTCATCAGCACTGAACACTCTTCCAAAATTTTAAAATTTATGGCCCCAGGGTCAGGAGTTCTAGTGCTGGCTGCACAGAATTTCATCAAACTTTGCAGATATTTAGGACACAATGTGTAGATGTGCATATTACCAGGAAATTTCTGATTTCTTTATTTTTTCCAAGAATTCAGCACTTTTACACTTAGATTTTTGGCGATATCTTGAATATAGAGATGAACAGTTTGTCAGCGCAACTCATCATAAAACGCTGCACAGAATTTCGTCAATCTTTGCAGATATTTAGGAAACAATGTATAGTACCAGGAAATAGGTATTTCTTTATTTTCACCTGCAATTTCAGCACTTCAAGTTTCAAGGTGGGTGGGGTATGTGAGCTTGCTCACTTTTTCTTTCATTTCTTTGAAAATCTTTTCTGCTCCAGGGTATTAAATAAACTTACCAAGTACCGTATAGCGGGTAAACCCTTGACGGGTTTAAAATTTGGCGTTTTGCCTCCAGAAAGGCATGCCAATAATTTTGGCGGAATTTATTTTAGCGGACACAGGGTTTCATCTCTTTGCAGATGAACACTAAGAAGACTAAGTTAATTGTTAACTGGCTATTTTAGCGATGTTGTTATGTTATGTTGAATAAGGCTGCTTATTCCAAATTCTGCTCTTTGGTTAACAATTTATGATGAAATAAATTTTGAAATATTAGGCCCCATGGTCAGTGGTTCCTGTGGGATGGGGTGCATAAGTGTTGGTTATAAAGTGAAAATACATTTTCTTTTTGTTACTCTGATCTACCTCTGGGTATTAAGTAACCAAAGCAATCATGCTAAGTGTATAATTAAGATAAAAACAATGGTGCCTCTTTCAAAATTATGAATTTCATGGCTTTTGGTTTTTAAAGAAACATGAACCAAATTCAATTATTGGAAAGTTATACATGATACTCGGGTGACATATAAGGCCTGTGGGCCTCTTGTTTTACATGAACAATTTGTATAGTTTTGAACTTGTGTACATGTATGTTAATTTATGAATGTGTTTAAATTTCATCTGTAGAAGTTTTACATGCTACATATATAAGCCCAAGCATTTATTCTCACTGTGGGCTAATTGATTTGATCAGCATTAAAGTTTCCCATATTTGATAATGGTAAAATTCACTTAGTAAAATGTTACAGATTACTAGTATTTACATGTGATTGAGCTTACATTTTACTGGTTTTGACAGTGTGAAGTCAATGATTTCAGTATGCGTCCTATTTATAGTATCAATTTTGTTTGTTAAAATGAAAAAAAAAGTTCAATTTGAATATATATGTAAGAAGAAAACTGCACTTTGCATATCAACATAATCATTCATATTATACAAAAGTGATGAGAATTACATAGAAATGAATGGAGTATGGTTGATATTTCTGTATTTGATTTAGGTGATAATGATGACTTGTGATATTTATGGAAATTCTAATATATTGTGAACAAAGGATGAGTTTTGGAATAGTGATGACAAAGTCATGAAAATGTTTAACTATGTTTATTTTACTGCCTTGATTTTCTTTTGTTGTATTGTTTCTTTGCTTAGAAGAACAATATATGAATAATATACATTGTGTTTATTATAAAAATCAAGGTTTGTTTATTTGCTCTAAAAGATTGATTTAACATGAGTACGTTTTAGGTCTTTTGAGTGCCTCAGATTGTTTTTGCCCTAGCAGTAATTCTGTCATTATTTACTACAAACACTTACGTACATGAAACAAAACATATAATTGACTATAACTCCTTTTATAATTCTCTGATGCCTTTTCAGCTTTTCTGGGTCAAAGGTTCAAAAAGCTAATGACATTCCAAAATTGTTCTCTGTTCAGCATCCATCAAATTCCTACTTAACTGTTTGGGAAAAAATACAAGCCAAATAAAGCAATTACATGTATTCTACATGTAATCAAACAAGAAGGGAAATTGCCTGGATGTCAAAGATTCTCAGAGAATATTCCTGATCCTTTATGTTTTTTTTATGAAATGGAAATTCAATGTCAAAACATCAAGTTTGATGTGGATGCTAGGCACAGGAAAAATACTAAAATGGTAAAAATTCATGGCATCTGCAGGGTGTGTGTCAACCTTTTGGAATTAGGAAATTATATCTGAAGAGATGATCAAATTTGTCACAGAATATCCTTCGAGCATGGGCTTTTATTCTTACACATTGTAAAGATGTGCTTAATCGAGGGTTGTGTTTTTCCTCTCCTTAGGAAAAACTGGTACAGATTATGATTATCATAATATAAAGAATTTAAATTCAGGGCTTTTACTAAATATTTCAGATTCTGAAAGGGTTACATGTAATATTATCAAACTTTGTCGGATGATGCATCTTGGGTCATTAATTAGCACATACCATTTCATGGTGTAGTTCAACTTAATTTTCCAAACAGCGAGCAGGCTTTGACACAAAGAAAATAAAAACAGGCTTGCTGTATATGGTTGTGTAGATAAATAATCATAGAATGCAATCTTTGATGTTAATAAACTGTGTGCCAGTGTATTTCCTATGAAAGTGTAAATGATTGCGATTTTGAGAAGGGGGGTACACCATGTAATTCAGAGTTGGATCCCTTGTAGTACTATTTTACTATGTGTTACAAGTTTATTACAGTAACAGGTGCCTGTGCCTATAACAGGCATCAACATACAAAGTTTGCTGATTCTTAGATTTGGTATCTTAAATTATTTAGATTAAACATTGAAATTCCAAATACAAGCTTAAGTACGTCACCATGATCTAAATTTTGGGCAACACTCAAGCTACATCAGATGACAAATTGTGATGCTTTTAAGCATTAAAATTAATTAATCTTTAAAAAGTGTTCCTTACTCCAGGACCTGGACATCAAGAAGACAAACTGTTGGTATGGTTAGATAATGGCATTGATGAGCATTGACTCCTCTACCAAAATTATGAAATTCTTAGCCCCAGGGTCAGGAGTTCTAGAGCTAGGGCGGGGGAAGTGAAAATGCATATTATTTCTTCTTCTCTGCTCTTTTCTCGAGAGGGACGATAAACAATATACAATCAATCAATTCTCTGCTCCTGAGCATTAAATAAACAAGGGCCTTTCACAATTGGCGCACGAGCAAAAGCGACAAAATATTCGTGCGACCAGGGACCTATATACTAACCAGTTGTACCAGTTGATATATAGGTCCCTGGTGCGACCGAAAAACTTTTATTTGGATCGTAAGTTGTTGCTGTAATAATCGCATATGAAAAAGTATTCGTACGAAATTCTCACGATCTAAAGCGACCGTTGTGCATTTAATCTTACGATTTATATATGCGACTGTTGTACAATGAAAGTGAGTGTTGTAAGAGAATGCGAAAGGATCGCGCGAGTGATCAGATAATCGAACTATTGAACGTGCACCAATGCGTTTGGTCGGAAGGCGCTCGTGCAATCATGCGTTTCATGGTACGAATGATCGTGCGAGTGAAAAGGGTAATACACATATAAACTACCCGTTTCCGACCCTCGTCAGTCGAATGCAAGAGATGCCGTTCAAAAAGATTACAAAAACTATAGGTAAAGCCAAAGTAAACCGTAAAAAAAGGCCCAGAAGGAAGAGGCTCAGGACCTGCCGCAGCAGCCGAGCCCTGTTCATAATCCGCCTGAGCTTGTATCGGTGATGCAACATCTATGGTCGATTGTGGTCTGAAACAGAGATGCTTATACAGGGTTTACATATACTAGTGACAAAGCAGTGGGAAATTGAAGCTGATAAATCATGCATAGTAAAACGTTGCAAGATTACATGAGACACGTTGATCAACAGTCTCATGGTCGCACAACACACGCACATACAGCTGCGATTTATCTTGCGACCTTTAAAAATCGTGCATCACTCTTGCGAGTACACAAAAAGTTGAAGACGCTCGTACTAATATTCGTACGATGAATTGCGATAAATGTGGATCGCATTTGGTCGTGTCTGAATAGTGTGCATGTCGACTATTTTGAGGAGACTTGGTGCGACCACTAAAACGCAAGCAACGAATGCGAAACATCGTGCAACGCATGCGATAGCTCGGCGAGAGCTCGTTCGAAGCTAAAATTTTCCGATCGCAAAGCTAGTGTTGTAAAGCTAGTGCTCGTGCGCCAATTGTGAAAGGGCCTTAACCAAATGTATAGTTATGTTGAATAAGGCTACCTCTTCCAAAATTGTGAATTTCATGGCCCCAGGATCAGGAGTTCTAGTGCTAGGGTGGGGCTATATGCCGAGTAAAATTATTTAGTGAAATTGAGTTATTTCTTTGAGAATCTTCTCTGCTCCTAGGTATTAAATAATCTAACCAAGTGCATAGTAATGATGAATCAGGCTAACTCTTCCAAAATTGTGAATTGAATTTTATGTGGGAGTATCCTGGGGGTAGTGTAAATTCTAAAGTATTAAAATCAGGACCCCGGGTGTAGGACGGGGCCACAATAGGGATATCAAATTTACCATAGAAATTGTATAGAGGAAAAATCTTTTAAATTTTTTTTCTCAAGAACCACTTAACCTGGAAAGGTTAAACTTATGTGGAAGCATCTTTGGTTAGTGTAGATTCTAAAGTGTAAAAATCATTACCCCCAGGGGTAGTGAGGGGCCACAATAGGTAATCCAAATTTTACATAGAAATACGGTATATAGGAGAAATCTTTTTCTCAAGAACCACTTGGCCAGGAAAGCTGAAACTTGAGTAGGAGCATCCTGGCGTAATGTAAATTCTAAAGTATTAAAATCATGACAGGGGAGGGGAGTAGGGGGCACAATAGGTGTAACAAGAGGGGAAATTTGGTATAGAGCTGCATCACCAAAGTTATTCAGGTGAGCGATGTGGTTCATGGGTTCTTGTTTTATCTCGTAATAACGGAATCTTTTTTTGATAGGTCCTAAATGGGCTTCCGTATCCGTTCAATTATGTGTCGGATCAAAAAGTAAACGGACGTACAGCGAGACGGACGGACATACCTATTACTGCATACCCTCCTGCTTTTAAAGCGGGGTTATAAAAAGGAGCTGTAATATTACACTTTATATGTTGATCAGACGATAAAATAGAAGACCATATATAAAGTTCTAACACACCAAGTGTAGAGCCCATTACTCTCCCGTAAAACTGTGCATGCTGTGTCTGATATTTTTTATACCTCCCGCTAGGGAATCGGTATGTCCGTCCGTCCGTTTAGCTGTACGTCCGTCCGTCTGTCTGTTACGCTTTGGGGTACCAATCTCTTATCCGCAACTCCTCTCAAACCACTGAATGAAATTTGATGAAACTTTCACAGAATCTTTATTACATATTGCTTTTGTGCACCCCCTATTTAACTTTTTGATCCGACACATATTTTGGGTTTCCAACAGCAAAACATGGACACTGCCATTTAATACATATGGGAGGCGGGGGTATCATTTAGTGAGCTCATTGCTCACAGTACCTCTAGTATTATCCGAGTCTGTAAATAACGGAAGCCCGTTGAGGCCAGTTCAGAGAAAGAAATATTTTTTTATTGCGTTTAAGCGCAATAAAAAATATTTCGTTCTGTCTGTACATCGCGTTTAAACGCAATAAAAAATATATCTTTCTCTGAACTGGCCTCAACGGGCTTTCGTAGGAAAGTCCTATATTTATATAAAGTAATAAACAAATTATTAAAAGATCTTTTTAATTTTAGTTAGTCTGAACTTATAAAAAATACGCCATATATGACTTTAAGATGAGAACATGTTTCTGTGTCCATACACGAAGACGCGACTGTCGATTGGAAGTAGAGGAGAATGCAGACTGGGTGTTTAATGTTTGACTTGGAATATTATCTTCAGACAGGGATAATCTGTTAAATAAAAGGGTCAATATGTTTGCGCATTTTGTCGTATCATGGACTTAGGGCACTGGAAAACCATGTGCCTCCTACTTCGATTCGCCATCATTTACGACAAAATTATTTTTGTTTCAAGCAGACCTAGACTTTTTTTTTTGAGAACCCCGGTTACATGTCGCATTGCAGATTACACTTTAGCACAGAAACATACGAACAATTAATTATTATGCATATTGAAATTAACTATAATCACATGTACAGTAACGAAGAACTCGCTATAAACATTGGAGACTAAATATTTTTTTTACCTTTTGTAGTCTTTCTTAAAACCTATTTTTAACTTGAACATGACCCGAAGTCACAGCCTCTTGTCAGTTTTAAATTAACGTCTTTTCCAATGAAAAATAAACTTTGTAAGAAATTTGATATTTACACCGTCAACAGTTCATGAAAATTCCGTTTGATAATTATAAACATTATCGTGAAAGAGAATTTAAAGTTTCGTGCGAAATAATTTTATTCATCGTTTATGTTATGATTTGAGAATATTTGCAATAAACTAAGCAGAAGAGCGTGCAGTGATGTCTATTAGGTAAGTCAACTCCAGATAGAGGTCACAGTCAAGTGTGACACATTATTTTGCGGCCTTTTCGGAACCCCTCATCGAACAAAGAATCGCCGTGTTTACCTGTAGCTGCTCTGGGATATTATTAGAAAGTTAAGGTACATCTCCACCACCAGGCGCCGAATCTGAATCTAACAAGCACCTAGATATATTGCAGGACTATTTCAAGGTAGGTATTCAAATTAATTTTACATTTATATGCTAGGTATAAAGTATGTGGAGTCGATTTGTCAAAATTTCATATTGCTGCAGAAAGAAACTTGGAAACGAGAGTGACTTTACAAGTACATTTTCCTTCTTAGCTTTTATTCAGAAGATATGGCCTATTAAACATAAAAAAATATCCTTGGAAAAATTTATTGTCAAATATGTTTTAACATAAAAGATTGCCTTAGGTTAAAAGGAGCATTTACTGGTATTCGGTAATATATCAAACAGAGAAAAGAAGATGCACATATTTAATGAATGTTTACCGACATCAAATTGTTTAACTTAAAATTTTATTTTATTATTTTTTTTTTCAAATTTCAATAAAGTTTAAGGTTCAAGCCATTTTCAAATATGTTTTCATGATATAGAAAATTAACCCACCCCACCCTCATTATAAAGTAATAAAAATCAAATAAAGGGTAAAATTGATATTAATTTTAAAAATATTTTTATTTTATCGGCGCATGATAATGACACCGTGCCTGAATTTCTGAAAATATCTGACACTTTTCTCAGAAGTTTGCTTAACTATCTCATTGTCTCCAAATCACAAACTAATCATCGGTTCTGAAAGTTTTTCTGGAGTACTGCGTTTTTATCATTTATTTCCCATCCCACCCATCCATATCTTTTAACCTTTTTTTTATTAGCCTTCCAATTAACTTCCTAGAGATCTTTCATGCTCGTGGAATATTTTATTCATCAACTTCTGCCTTATTACTGGAGACACTGATTGATACAAAAAAGTTGCGCTCATCTTCGGATTACGGTATTTTCTCCAGTCTTATTCATGCTTAACAATTGTCCATTAGACATCAAACGTGGTCGATAAAGCTACAGTGTAATGATTGTAATTTGTATCTCATATGTACATGTATATTAAAAAGAAGTTTGGGTTTCTCATAATTGTATCTACATGTATTTAATCTGAGATATTTGGGGATCAGGTCTTACAAACAATCTTTTTTGAATGACCGTGGGTACCATTTGCGCCCCGTTGTAAGCAGAACTATTTTAATGTTGTTAAACGTCTATAAAAAAAAATTCTTCATATGACAATGCCACCATTTTCCAGCAAAATAAGTTAGGGTTATAAGACATCATACAAAATCATTTGATTTTACGATTAAGCGAATTCTTTAATTGTGCGAGATTTTCTTCTTAATATGAACATTAGAAATACTTGGCAATATCAATGAACATGCAGTTCATATTTTGTGCATTCTAGGGATTTAATCACCTGACAGATTAACTATGAAGTTTGACGATATCTTGGTGAGGATTGGAGAGTTCGGATTTTATCAGAAGCGGCTCTACCTGATTCTCTGTATACCTGCTATAAACGTAGGCTGTTACATGATGATGTTAGTCTACACAATGCATACACCGGCACACAGGTGACAGACTTCTTCACTGTCAAGTCATTTCGATGATAAATTTATTTAATTTTTTGCATAGGCGTGCCGCGTCGGAACTGGGGGGAGGGGCTATGAGGGGGGGGGGGGTTGGCTTAACCCCCCACTCTCTTTGCAAATATATACATTATATAGGCATTGAGAATTTGGACTTACCTTTTTTGTTGTCTAACCCTCCCCCTTTCGATTTCGATTTGCTTCCGATGCCTATGCCTTGTGAATATATATTTTGTTGCTATTTATAGATGTAAAATTCCTGGATATGAAAATGATACATATCTTGAACAAAATGAAAAGCACAGACAACTGATAAATATAACCATTCCGCTCCCTGAAGATCCGCATTCTGTTCTGAGATATGACCGATGTCACGTCATCGGAAGAGAGAATAACGTCACGACTCTTAGGAAATGTAATGAATGGGTTTACGATACATCAGTGTTCGAAGAAACATTTTCATCAAAGGTTACCTTTAAAACAAAGATTATTTTGTAAATAAATTCTTTCGAATATTTTAATTTTTGGTTTCATCACAGAAAAGGTCTAAGATCACTTTTCTCTGTCTTAGGTGAATTTAGTTTGTGACGATGCTCTGAAGACCTCCCACGCCCAGATGATATTCTATTTCGGTGTGTTGGCCGGAGATGTGGGGTTTGGATGTCTTGCCGATGTGTACGTACATTATACAAATGTATATACTTATGCATCTATATATAAATTTGGGAAAAAAATACAAATTCTCGCTAAGAAATTACAAACTTTGAATATTTTCTGTTATTAGATTTGGTAGGAAGAAGGCCTTGGTAATTTCTGCAGTTCTTCAGGTAGTGTCTGCAGTCAGCGTGGCCTTTGTGTCCAATTATTACGTCTTTGTTGTTCTGAATTTCCTTGTGGGAGCTGCATGCCACGGCGTCTTTGTTCCAGCTAGTGTTTTAAGTAAGTATTTAAATGTTTTTGAAAAACTTAAATATTCAATAAACACATATAGAAATACATGTACCTTCGATTGCATATACATACATGTATATTATGCTGTTTGTTCCTCCTCTCAGAAGAATTTTGAAAAAAAAAAACGATTAACAGTTACTCTGCAGTTTATATCCAAGGTTTGCGTGTACATGACTTATCATTAAAAGTGGTTCACGTACTAAAGCTCTTCGATCCCTATTCTCTCTTCCCGTAAACTGGAGTTATCGTTCTTAACACGGGGAGTTTTAACGTTAACTTTAAACATGATTGTACTATGTTCGAGTAGAGACTGTTACTGAGAGTATAAGGGGCAGGAGAAAACTCGACAACTTATGACGTATTCACTCTGAATTAACCGAGTGTTAATAGAAGTGGAAAATGGACAGATCTTCTCTGACCTTCTTTTGAAACAGGGTATTTATCTGACCATGCAAATCCTAACTAAAATACCGGTATTTAAAAGCAGTCAAAAGAAACTTCGGGAGTATAGTACATATATAAATGTATTCGATAAGTGGTGAAATTTATTTAGAGAGGGTTACTTGTGAAAACTCCAGAAACTTACTTTGATAATGCATCTCATTTAATTCATTAATTAAACTAGAACATGCTCGAACAATTTCTGAAACAGGGCATGCTATTGACAAACAATTGAAGAAACAAGTATATTGACAGTCTCGTTTTATAAGTCAACATTTATCATTTTCATGGTCAATGATATTAACAACAAATAGTCGAATGCTTGCTGACGTTTTCCAACAAATTGTTATTTTATTACTTATACACTAATCAGTCTACTGATTTAACATTATTCTGATCATGACAAGGACCGTATTGCGGTCGTGGCCGATCGACAGGGGAGTTATATCCTCTGTAGCATCTGATCCCAGTGATGATTTTGTCAGAGGTTCATGTTTCCTTAGCTCCCATTTTGTATTTTGAGCGTGTATACATACTGAAACAAGATGTGTTTGTGAAAGACAGATGCCCCCGTATGGCAACATAGTAAAGATTAAACTTTTCTTAAATGCAAATTTAATTAATTGGTAACAAAAGTAGGGTATTCTCACTGGAAAACAATTTTGAAATTTGAAAATAAGCCAATGTTCAAGTTTTTTTTCAATAAGTACAAAAATCTCCAAGGTCAAGGTCAAAAGGTCAATGTAATTGGTATCAAATGAAAGCTCTGGCAACATAGAATACTTATGGAGAGTATTGAAGCCCTAGCCCTTACCGTTCAGAAGTTATGGCCAAGGCTAAATTTTTTTAAAAGTAGGTCAAACTCCAAGGTCAAGGTCATAGGGTCAAAGTTCTAACTTGTTATCAAATGAAAGGTCTTGTCACAAGAGTTCAATATGTAAAGTATGAAAGCAATAGCCCTAATTATTTAAAAGTTACGGTCAATGTTTGCATTTTTTAAAGTAGGCCAGTATCAAAGGTCAAGGGTCAAAATTCTTGGTATCCAATAAAGGGTCTTCTCTCACAAGGATTACTCATATGAAGTGTGAAAGCCCTATGCTCTATAACTCAAAAGTTATAGCCAAGGTTAAAGTTTTTTCACAAGTAAGGAAATCTACAAGGTCAAGGTCAAAGGGTCAAGGTTGTTGGTATCCAGTGAAAGGTCTTTCAACAAACATTACATATGTGAAGTATAAATGTCCTGGTGTCTACTGTTCAAAAGTAATGGTCAACTTTCAATTTCTTAAAAAGTAGGTCAAACTCCAAGGTCAAGGTCAAAGGGTCAAAGTTATTGTTATCAAATGAAAGGTTTTGTCATAAAAATCAAATATGTAAAGTATGAAAGCACTAGCCCTAATCTTTAAAAGTAAGGGTCAAGGTTTGCTTTTTTAAAGTAGGTCAATCTCAAAGGTCAAGGTCAAAGGGTCAAAGTTCTTGGTATCCAATAAAGGGTCTTTTTACAAGGATTCCATATATGAAGGGTGAAAGCCCTATCCCTTACTGTTCAAAAGATATGGCCAAGGTTAAAGTTTTTTCACAAGTACGGAAATCTACAAGGTCAAGGTCAAAGAGTCAAAGTTGTTGGTATCCAGTAAAAGGTCTTTCAACAAACATTACATATGTAAAGTATAAATGTCCTGGTATCTACTGTTCAAAAGATATAGCCAAAGTAAAATTTTAAAATTTTCATGTAAAAGTGGGTCAAACTCCAAGGTCAAGGTCAAGAGGTCAAATTTGGTGGTACCCAAAGAAAGGTCTTGTCACAAGGAATACACATGTGAAATATGAAAGTCATAGCTCCACTAAATCAAAAGTTATGGACAAGGTTAAAGTTTATGCGGAAAAACAGACAAACAGAGAGACAGACAGAGAGACAGAGAGACAGAGAGACAGACACGACAAAAACTATATACCCCCGAAACTTCGTTTACGGGGGCATAAAAAGTGTTCGAATTCTCCAGAATTTATCCATTTGGGTTCAGTAAGCGAACCTGTTGGAATCAGGAACCCTAGTTACAAAGTAATTAGTCTTGATATGGTGTTTTTGTTCTGTGTTGATAGAGAAATCGTCCCGAAAAGGCACTAGTCTGTAATGAATTTCAAGAATAGGCTTTCAACTGATACAAAGATAAATGTTTTCATTGCTTTCAGTTTACAGGATTTTCCTTCGATGAAGTTGACGGATAAACCGTTTAAAATACGATATAATTTTATTATTTAAATAAATTTCATTATAAAATCTCATATTTTAAATTCTTTAAATGCCGATAATAAATTTCAAGGCCAGTTTGATTTTGCTAGGTGTTGAGATGGTGGGTCCCTCTAAGAGGGTTATGACTGGGATCCCCATACACATGTTCTTTGCCGTGGGGCTGCTGTACCTGGCTGGGGTGGGGGCCCTAGTACGGCACTGGCAGCACCTCCAGCTGGCCGTGGCGGTACCCTGCGCTGTTTATGTCCTATATTGGTGGTAGGTTACTACAGACTGATGATCTGAAATAAAAAAAACAGCTCTCTATTTTGCCAAGAACTAGAAAAAAATAATTTAGTTGGAGGAGTTCATGCAACAAACTTTTTTCTAAGAACTCGATGTGAAACTGGGAAGTTTGTTTTCTGTATGATTTTTTATGAAAATTTATTTATTATTATTATTTATTACATATAAGAAAAATTTGCTGCATGAACTCCTCCAACTAAATTATTTTTTCTAGGTTTTGGATATGACTCCTCTTGTTCATGTTGACGTATTTCAGGGTGATACCGGAATCCCCGCGGTGGCTGCTGTCTCAGGGAAGAATGGAAGAAGCGGAAAAAATTGTACAACGTGTCGCTAAGGTGAATGGCGTTGACGTGAAGGGAAATCTCATTGTGGGAGAAAAAATTGAAATTCCGAAAGGAGAGAAGATTTGGCACGTGTTTAAACACAAAGTGTTGTTTGTTCGGGCAATGATATTGTTCGTTAATTGGTAAGAAAAAATATAATATGTAATGGGTGGCCTGCAATAAACCATAATCAATTAAACTTTAAAGTATATTTTGTTAATTTATGACAAAGTTTAAATAATCAATTTAATAATTTCATTATTTATAGATTTATGATTTTTCCAAAAATTAATAAATAAATAGATAATAAATTGTGTTTAACTGAAGGTTGCGATCATGTACATGTATATAGTTTGTCAATTGTTAATTTATCCTTCTTTACAGGATTGTTATTGCTATGGACTATTACGGAGTAACCATGCATGTCGGAAATATAGGAGGAAACTTCTACCTGAATCAGTTTATTCTAGCAATTGTCGAGTTTCCCGCAAAAATTGCCACCATGCTTTTGTTGAACAGAATAGGGAGGCAGAAGTTACACTGCTTGATAATGATCATAGGTGGCGCTGCTTTACTGTGTACCATATTTCCAGTTCTCTATGGCAAGGAAGGCAAGGCAACTGTAACCTATAATTACAATGTCTGCATGGTGAAAAAAGGAAGGGTTCTCTTTTAAAAAAATTATTAGTTTGTGAACTATTTAAACTTTACTGTCATGAATTCTATATAACAGTGCTTAACTGAGAACATATTTGTGCTTGAGAATTTCGAGAAAATTTAAGGTTCTTTAGAAGTATTTTTTGATATCAATACAGAGTTGAGTAGTCTGACACTGGTATTATCAATCATTGGTAAAATGGGATCCTCCGCGGCCTTTGGTGTAATCTACATCTACACGGCGGAACTCTACCCCACCGTGGTCCGTAATGGTGCTATGGGGACCAGTTCCTGTATCGCTCGGTTTGGCGGTATGGCTGCCCCTTATATAGCCTCAACAGTATGTATACATAACATATTTACCACAACAAACTCATATTCTAGACTTTGACAAAACTCTCGGGCGCGACTGACCTTTGTCGATAAAAACAAGCTAATTCGGAGAGTTGATGTCTCCCGCTGAAAGAAAAGAGAAAAGTATGTGCGGATCCTATAGGGGTGGGGGTCGAATGGGGGACACACTAAGAAGGGCAGCCGGATCCACAAGGAGTAATAGTATAACATTTTATTGCAGTACGGAAGAGCTTATTCTATGAAAGAACAATTATTTCTAAAACGACGAAAATTATTGACAAACAAGTTGATGAAGCAAAATATCAGTAGTCTCGTTTAAAGCCATCATAATTTGTAAGATCTATGATCGATACAATGAACTTGTCAGCAAATACAATTTATCATTGAGTCAAATAAAGTCTAACCGGTCGGCAGGAGATATTTACTCCTCCATGACACCTGATCCCACCTCTGATGTTTTGGAGGTCTGTGTTATGTTCCTATTTTGTAACTTTAATGGACTTTTGAGCTCGAGTGACGTTCGTAAACTCCACATACATGTACTATATTTGCCCGGAAATTAAAAGTTTACACCCTATAAGAAAATATGAGTTTACGAACTTGACTTTTGACCTATTTAGCTCAAAATACCAGTAAATAGGGATCTTCCTTTACTTTATTTAAGCCAAATGAAATTATGGTATAACATTTCATTGAAAAATGTCAAAGGCTTCTAGAGATATAGCGTAGAAACGAATGTGTTTAAACATTAGAATTATTGCCTTGTCCTTTGAAAATCGATCCAGACGTCTTCCTTATGCCATTGGGAATTGCTGTGTAAAATTTCATTGCAAAAGCTTTTCGCGGTATCTCTCGGAGACGAAAGTGTTAGATAGACAGAAATACATCTAGACAGAAAGACCAAGATAATATACCCATACTTTATGAAAGGGGGGCATGTTCCTTTGGCAAGCGCTCGGTACTTTGAAGTGAAAGTTGTTGGTCTTTCGGATAAAACTAGAAAAAAAAAGAGGCTCCGTATCAGTCGCTGGCACGATAAAGATCCCCCTCCCACCAACCCCCCCTTTATTGCTCCATTGCCCTGAATACATGCCAAGCAAAGCTTAGGTCAAAAGAGCTTTGTTCACTTTATGTATAAAGTGGCCTTGTAGATATGCAATTTACTGACTAACGCCCTATTTATAGGTATCATTTTCAACATCAAAATAAAGTTATTTTTTGTCTTAGCTGAATCGATCTTTGCTTTTCTAAAAAAAAGTGAGAAAAAAATCGAAGTGGTAAATTATATTGGTATATTTATTTTTATCACTAAATTGGATTTTCAAAAAATAGCGCTAGATACTCTTGTCATACGAACAAGTTTATACAACTGCACAGTATACATTTCAAGTCTGATGAAAGAGGGTTTGGCATTCCTTAAATTGACCACTGGTACTAAGATTTGATAAACCTTGAACTCTTTCGGCTTTTAACAAAATAAATGAATGAATAATTTTGGGTCTATTTCTATTCTACAATTTACATACTAGTATGTAATATATACATGTACGTATTGTGGATGCTTTCATTAAAGTTGTAAATAAAGAAGTCCTTTACTGACAGGGTGAGTATGTGAGTGGGAAGTTTGGCCAGGCCTTGCCGTTGGTGATATTTGGTGGTTCCTCCGTCACTGCGGGCTTTCTCACCCTATTCTTACCGGAAACACTACACAGGAAGTTACCGGAAACCATCCAAGATGGCGTCGAATTTGGAAAGTAAGTCATTCTAAAAGTTAATTAATTGTATTATTTGCTGGTCATCATTCCAAATTGATTTGAATTTGAAGGTGCTTGGGATCCTTTGATGTCAAAATAAGGATGCCGCATGGCATTCTTGTTAAATTGTATATATTATTCTTGCAGAAAGAAAGAGGAGTCGATCATGAATGACTATTCAAAAAAAATCAAAACACCACATCCAAGTTTGTCTTCCTTTGATAATACTGCATTTGAGTAAGTTGAAAGTACATGTATATATCTTATACGAGGGTTGTCCAAAAAGTCGTGGACATTTTGTTTGAATAAATGATTCATATATATCTATTGTATATCAAAATACATTTATTACATATGAAAAATCAAGTCAGAATAATTTAATTTTTATTGAAAAAACTTAATATTTTTATTAAATATCGGGGTCTTTAAAGGTCGAACATCGTGCGAACGGACAAGTCTGACGTTTTAAGCTAATTTCATTATATATAACGTCAAATATTTGTATTTTGAATTTTAACACATGTTCATTGACACACTCTACATTTCTTTTTTTTATGACGCCACCCTTCCAAGTGCTTGCAATAATATTTAAAAAAATATTTATTTTTTTCAAATTCAAAACAATGCACAAAAATATGCGAGCGTCATCAATATAAACAGTTTGTATGCACAAACTGCACAGCCCAGTCCGACGCTGCCACAGGCCTTCAGACCGCTTACAAAAAAAAGTTGAGGTGTTGAATTTTTTTTTTTTTTACACACAATTTTTTTTAAGCGATCCAAAGGCCTGTGGACGCTGCGCTGCATGCGTCATGAACAGAAATATCCATTTTCAGCAAATTACATGTGTATTTAAATTCTTGTAACGTGTTCAATTTTGTACACACTGTTGAAAATTCTTGTATATGAAACTCAAATCAATAAACTTAATATATTTCAATTATATAGAGTCATTTTAACAAATATTTTGTCCTTAACGTGTTTTCAATCGTATTAAAACATTTCTTTATTCGACGGACGGCCGACGTAGCTTTTTCTGTTGAGTATTGTCACATATTTGTTGGGTTTTTGTTTAAGTAATGTATTTTCACTATCTATATATAGTAAGCGATACTTGAGATATCAGAAAATGATAATAACTTCTTTATTTATATTACATATGATTTTCATAGGTTTTGATTTGTTTTATGTAAAAAGTGATAATTTGAATCCGAATACTTTGTGTCTAAGCTTATAGCATTTTAATTATTCCCCACGTAACTACATGTATTTGCGTGAGGTATAATGATTTTGACCCGTCCGTCAGAGTGTCAGTCAGTCAGTCCTTTTTTTTGTCAGCGCAACTCCTCATAAACTGCTGCACAGAATTTAGTCAAACTTTGCAGGTATTTAGGACACAATTTGTAGATGTGCATGTTACCAGGAAATTCCGATTCCATTATTTTTTCCGGGAATTTCCGCACTTTTTAACTTAGGCATTTGGCCATACCTTGAATATAGAGATGAACAGTTTGTCAGCGCAACTCCTCATAAACCACTGCACAGAATTTCGTCAAACTTTACAGATATTTAGGACTCAATGTGTAGATGTGCATATTACCAAGAAATTCCGATTCCATTATTTTTTCTGAGAGTTTCCACACTTTTCAACTTAGATTTTTGGCCATACCTTAAATAGAGATGAACATTTTGTCAGCGCAACTCATCATAAACCGCTGCACAGATTTTCATCAAACTTTGCAGATATTTAGGACGCAATTTGTAGATGTGCATAATACCGAGAAATTTAGATTCTTTCATTTTTTCCGGGAATTTTAGCACTTTGAGTTTTCGGGGAACGCGGGGTTTGTGAGCGTGCTCACTTTTTCTTTCATTTTGGTCGGTGCGCACTATTCGCGATCTTTAAAGACCCTGAATTTTCACAAAAAATATTAAGTTCAATCAATAAAAATTAAATCATTCTGACTTAGAAGCGGTTTTCATGTGTATAAGTATCTTTTACTACAAGTATTTTATTATATCGCACGGGGCGTAAAACAACAAACTGTCAATCGTCTGTTCGCAAGGATGTATATAATACTAGTATTACTAGTATTTTCTTAAAATAGCTGCCAGTAACTTTGATTGATCACTCATTGCTATACAATGTAGCATACAGAAAACAGATATCCCCAAATTCAACATGTAACAAAGTAATTTTACAGGCCCTAAAACAGGCCCTATACGAGCCATTTTTGAAAGACTTTTTAAAAATGTGAAATCAAATTAACTAAATGACAAATGCTTTTAACATTGTTCTTCTAATTTAAAAAATACAATATAGTCACGTTTTTTTTTTTTTTTTTTTTTTTTTTTTTTTACAATTCTAATATTTATATGCCACCCTCTATTTGAAGAACGGAGGAGATAGAAGCAAAATTGCTTTGCTGCTGTCTATCGGTAGGTCAGTCTGTCGGTCCACCATCAATTTTCGTTCATTTTTTGCGAAGAGGTTGCACTTATTAAAAAAAAAAATCAATATCCAGGTTTATCATAAAAATACGTAGATCATATTCTATTTTTGATACGATGGAGGTATTTTGAACAGAGTGATACATGTACCTCCAACTTAAAAAAAAAGTCCAATTATTTAGGGGGATGTGGGCATATGTTTTACAAACATCTCTTATTTCAATGAACGATTTTCAGTCTTCGTAAATTTATTTGAAAATGCACACTTTATATTTTATATCTGCTTTTTCTATTTCTATATTTCAGGGGAACTACGTTGTAACAAAGAAGAGGTGTAGTGAATACAATACTTCATCCTTATATAACATTATAGCATAATACATTTAAATATTATAATTTGCAATTAATCTATGTCTTATACATATAATTACATCCATATTCATGATATTATACACCTATTTACTGGCTATGAGGACAATAGCAAGTTTATCGTCCCCCAAGACAGCAAACTATTTCCCGAGGCGCAGCCGAGGGAAATAGTTTGCTGTCGAGGGGGACGATAAACTTGCTATTGTCCGAATAGTCAGTAAATAGGTGTTTTATTATACCGATGCTGACTTTACTTTTGTTACGTCATAATATATACGTCACAATCCATGTAAAATCAGAAGTTTTCAGAGATGAAAAGCGAGGGAAATCGAATGCTGCCGTTGAATAGTTTAAGAACTATTCACCATTGGCAAATAGCACAAAAACTATTTCACGGTAGAGACTGTTTAGAAAAAATAGCATGTTTATTCGTTTTATTTTTTATAGAAAAAATAAACAGAGGTGTAATAATTGTATATATTTTTGTAAATATCTTTTCTAATAAATACTAGTATAAAATACACGAGACAAAATTGCTAACCCACTACTTCATCCTCATTTAATTGATTGATTGTATATTGTTGAACGTCCCTCTCCAGAATATTTCACTGATATGGAGACGTCACCATTGCCGGTGAAGGGCTGCAAATTTAGGCCTATGCTCGGCACTTACGGCCTTTGAGCAGTGAGGGATCTTTATCGTGCCACACCTGCTGTGACACGGGGCCTCGGTTTATACGGTCTCATCCGAAGGACCGCCCCATTTAGTCGCCTTTTACGACAAGCAAAGGGGGGGGGGGGGGGTACTGAGGACCTATTCTAACCCGGACCTCCACGGGGCAATTTGTGAATAGAAGATTTGTTTGATCGGTATTATACATTTATTGACTGAGTTCGAGGGCAACATGCGTTTTGTCGGACCCAAGAACCAAACTGGGTCAACCGGAAGATGGGAGAATTTGTTATGGAAACTATGGCATCGGATAATTACTAGGCGATACGATAGTCAATGACAGTTTGTCGTTAGATTTATAACCTTCTGTGGTAACCTCAACAGACCACCGTAAGTGTCCAAGAATTGCATATCTGTATCTGAAACAAGATGTGTTTGTGAAACACTGATGCCCTCGTATGGCAACATAGCAAACGTAAAGTTTTCTTAAATGCAAATTTGAATAATTGTTACCAAAAGTAGGGTATTCTCACTGAAAAACGATTTGAAATTTGAAAGTAAACTAATGTTTAAGTTGTTTCAATAAGTATATGATATAAAAATTTCCAAGGTCAAGGTAAGAAGGTCAAGGTTATTGTATTCAATGAAAAATCTTGTCACATAGAATACTTATGTAGAGTACGGAAGTCCTAGTCCTTACCGTTCAAAAGTTATGACCAAGGTTGTTTTTTTTAAAGTAGGTCAAATTCCAAGGTCTAGGGTCAAAGTTCTCGTTATCAAATGAAAGGTCTTGTCACAAGAACTAAATATGTAAAGTATGAAATCACTATCCCCAACCCTTTAAAAGTTATGGTCAAGGTTTGCTTTATAGCTCACCTCAACGAAGTTGGGGGAGCCTATATAATACCCTCGGCGTCCTAAGTATTTTGGAGCATTTATCGTTGCCCTATATTGATTAGACATGCATGGAAGATGCTTCTGGTGTGTTTCATTGTAACAAAGTTTCAGATGCTGCAATTTCAGCAAAGGAATGACCAGGTTAATGTTTTTGGAGCAGGTTAACATTTTTGGTACAGTTTTTAGTGTAGGTCTCATTTCCTTGGAACTATAAGCCATATGTTGACCAAACTTGCATGGATGATACAGTCACCTAAGGATGTACACTACCGAGCTTGCTTTGGATGCTGAATCTGACCAACATTTTACGGTTGAGTAAACAGGTTAACGTATTTGGTGCAAGTCTCATTTCCAAGTACTGAGTAACTATAAGCCCTTTGTTGACCAAACTTGCAGGCATGATACATCTAAGGATGCACACTACCAGGTTTGCTTTGGATGCTGAATCTGACCTACATTTTCTGGTTGAGTGAACAGGTTAAAGTTTTTGGTGCAGGTTTCATTTCCAAGATGCGATGAGTATTATAATGACCAAACTTGCATGGATGATACACCTAAGGATGCATACTACCAGACTTACTTTGGATGCTGTATCTGACCTACATTTTCTGGATGAATGAACAGCTTAAAGTTTTTGGTGCAGGTTTCATTTCCAAGTAACTATAAGCCCTATGTTGACCAAACTTGCATGGATGATACATTTCAGGATGTACACTACCGGGCTTGCTCCAGATGCTGAATTCGACATACATTTTTCAGATAATGGATCAGGTAAAAGTCATGGGTGCAGGTTTATTACCAAAAAACTATAAGGCTTATATAACAATGTATAAACCAAACTTGCACAAATGATATGCATCAAGGGATGAAAACTCAAATTTGCTTCAGATGCTGGATTTTAATAACATTTTCATGAAAAAGAACTAGTTTAAAGTTTTTATATAGGTCTTTTCCAAAGTATCGGATGAAAGGTGCATAAATATTTTCATTTTGGGATGTTCACTTATTGGTGATTAATTGTGTGACTTTGCCTTACTTATATAAAGACAACATTCGTTGAGGTGAGCTCTGTAATCTCTGATTACCTATGTTTTAATGTAGGTCAAAGGGTCAAAGTTATTGGTATCCGATGAAGGGTCTTCTCACAAGGATTACATATATGAAGTATGAAAGCCTTATCCCTTACAGTACAAAAGTGTTGGCCAAGGTTAAAGTTTTTCACAAGTGCGAAAATCTCCAAGGTCAAGGTTGTTACATGTAGTATCATTCAACAAAGAATACAGATGTGAAGTATAAATGTCCTTGTATCTACTATTCAAAACATATCACCAAAGTAAAAGTTTAAAATGTTCATGTAAAATTGGGTCTAACTCCAAGGTCAAAAGGTCAAATTTGATGGTACCCAAAGAAAGATTTTGTCACAAGGAATACACATGGAAAATACTAAAGTCATGGCTCCACTAAACCAAAAGTTATGGGCAAGGTTAATGTGATTGCTTCGTTGAGTTTGACCTACTTTAAAAAAGCAAACCTTGACATAACTTTTTAAGGGTTAAGGCTGGTGCTTTCATACTTTACATATTTAATTCTCGTGACAAGACCTTTCATTTGATAACAAGAACTTTGGCATTGATCTTGGAGTTTGACCTACTTTAAAAAAAAAAAACTTTGGCCATAACTTCTGAGCGGTTAGGGCTAGGGCTTTCATATTCTACATATGTATCTATGTGGCAAGACCTTTCATTGGATACATATTACCTTGAACTTTTGACCTTGGTGATTTTTGTACCAGGTACTTAATATTGAAAAAAAAACTTTAACATTGGCCTACTTTCAAATTTCACAATTGTTTTCCAGTGAAAATATCCTACTTTTGGTACCAATTAATTAAATTTGCACTTTAGAAAAGTTTATCTTTTGCTATGTTGTTGGCCTTTCCATTGACCTTGATCTCTTTTTTCTTAAATTAGTGTCTAGCTCAGTTTTACACACACTATTAAAGATGTTTTTATCAAACTTCACAAGTTGATACATACTGATGAGAACTACTTGTATTCAACTGCATCAGGACATTGTTTTTGACCTTGACTGTACTACATGTAGCTTTCTTTAATTAGTGTTAAGATAAGTTTTAAAGATACCAGTCAAGATAGTATTATCAAACTTCATATGCTGATACATGATGAAGAGAGCTATTCAACTGCTTCACCATTTTGGACCTCAGTCTTTCCTTTGACCTTGACCACTTTTTTCTTGAATAATTGTTTAGCTCAGTTTCTAAGAAATTATCCAAGATATTTTAACCCCTATTCAACTGCATCACCTTTTTTTACCTTGACCTTTCTTTTGACCATTTACCTTCCTTTTCCTAATCAGTGTTAAATTTCACATGCAGATACATACTGATGTAAGCTCAACTGTACCAACATTTTAGCTTTGACCTTTCATTTGACCTTGACCTCACTTTCATCAAATATTATTTAAGTCAGTTTTAAAGAGACCATTTATAATATTTTTTCAACTTCATAAGCTGATACATACTGATGAGTGC